>NW_027645972.1:0-21000 GCF_951394435.1 Stenella coeruleoalba | reverse complement strand
TTCAGGAAAAAACGCATACGCCCTTTTTGGCCAAGTGCATCATTGTGGACGTTCTGCCTCTTTTCCTATGCTTTCAATGCAATTCCAGTCTACCTCCTGAAATCGGTTTCCTGCAATTCTGCCCCGCTTTCAAGTCCTCTTGGCAGCCTTACTTCAGTCTATTTTTGGACGATAGCTGTCATTTATAACTCTGCAGGTTTGTGAATTACAGTGCCCCTGCGCTCCTTTGTTCAAGTCGCTTTCTTGTGAGCTAGCTGCAACATCGCAGGATGGCTTCAGGCCCTAATCTTGTACTGTCATGGCACGCTGAGCCTTTGGTTAATTCCTCTTCCTGGTGGGAAATGAGAGTTAAATTTGCCCGTTCAGACACCTCCAGCTAGTCACTCATTGGTTCTCCCTATTCCTGTTCATCTTCCGCAGAAATTGCAAACTGGGCCAAACAGGAGGTTAAAGGCACTGACTCTCCAAGTCGGGAGAGTGTTAGTAAAGCATCTGGAATGTTGCACCCGAGTACCAGGGGACGAAAACTGAGACATATTTGAACACGTTTCCCGATCACACGGTTGATCATACTCTGGGTTCCACATGCATGTTTTAGCTGAAGGAAGAATACGTTAAATCTGGAGAGCTGAGATCCGTGGAATGGGTAATATGCAATATGACTTCAAAGGGTTTTCATTTGCTCACCGAACCTCTCCAATCCTATCACTGCTGCGTTTATGCCCCTGTACACATGCTTGATTCTCTTTTGGAGACATAGCAATCCATAGGTTTTAAGATACTTACTAGTCAGGTACATTCTTAGGCGTTTAATATGCGGTGTTGAGTCCATCTCGTTGAGCAAGGAGTAGCTCTTGTCTATTCCATATTTGGCTTAAGGAACTTTATCTGTGCTCATTTCAATCTCTGGTTTTATGCAGCACCCCAACTCACCTTTCCCCTTAAGCAAGCATAAGTTGGTTTTCTAAATTTGAGACCCTGTTCTGTTCTGTAATTCAGTTCCTGTGTAGCCAAGTTTACCTTCCGTGTATTAGTGATATCTTATGATGTTTCTTTTTCTGTGTGACTTACTTCAGTTAGAATCATCGTACCTGAATCCACTCATTATGCTGCTATGCTCCTGATGACATAGATTTCATTGCTGAGTGATACTGCATTGTACGTAAGTACCACAAGTTCTTTATCCATTTTTCACTTTCTGCGATATTGAACTTGTACCGTAAACGAGGTTCTTGTAAACAGAGGCGTACCAAACTTTGGGGTGGCTGTGTCTTTTTGATTTTAATTTCCCTAAGCTATAGGACCATAAGTGGAAGTGCCCTAGGCTCTGTTGCTTTGTTTTTTAGATGTTTCAGGAAACACCATACACTTCTCCCAAGTGGCTGTTGGCAATTTACATCCTGCCCATCAGCATAACAAGGCTCCCAGTTCTCCATGGCCTGTCCTGCCTTTCTGGATTTTACACTAATTTCAGTTGGCCCCTTTGAGCAGGGGGAATTGAGACTTCATTGTAGTGCAGATTTCCTTTGCAAGCTTGCTTGGTTGGCCAAAAAGTGCGTATGCGTTTTTTCCTGAATATATTCAGGAAAAAACGCATACGCCCTTTTTGGCCAAGTGCATCATTGTGGACGTTCTGCCTCTTTTCCTATGCTTGAAATGCAATTCTAATCTACCTCCTGAAATCGGTTTCCTGCAATTCTGCCCCGCTTTCAAGTCCTCTTGGCAGCCTTACTTCAGTCTATTTTTGGACGATGGCTCTCATTTATAACTCTGCAGGTTTATGAATTACAGTGCCCCTGAGCTCCTTTCTTCAACTCGCTTTCTTGTGACCTGGCCGCAACACCGCAGGATGTCTTCAGGCCCTAATCTGGTCCGGCACGGCACACTGAGCCTTTGGTTAATTCCTCTTCCTGGTGGGAAATGAGAGTTAAATTTGCCCGTCCAGACACCTCCAGCTAGTCTCTCATTGGTTCTCCCTATTCCTGTTCATCTTCCGCAGAAATTGCAAACTTGGCCAAACAGGAGGTTAAAGGCGCTGACTCTCCAAGTGTGGAGAGTGTTAGTAAAGCGTCTTGAATGTTGCACCCGAGTATCAGGGGAGGAAAACTGAGACATATTTGAACACGTCTCCCGTTCACACGGTTGATCATACTCTGGGTTCCATATGCATGTTTTAGCTGAAGAAAGAATACCTTAAACCTGGAGAGTTGAGACCCGTGGAATGGGTACCATGCATTATGACTTCAAAGGGTCTTCATTTGATCACCGAATCTCTCCAATCCTATCACTGCTGCGTTTATGACCCTTGTACACACGCTTGATTCTCTTTTGGAGACATAGCAATCCATAGGTTTTAAGATACTTACTAGTCAGGTATATTCTTAGGCGTTTAATATGGGGTGTTGAGTCCATTTCGTTGAGCAAGGAGTAGCTCTTGTCTATTCCATATTTGGCTTAAGGAACTTTATCTGTGCTCATTTCAATCTCTGGTTTTATGCAGCACCCCAACTCACCTTTCCCCTTAAGCAAGCATAAGTTGGTTTTCTAAATTTGAGACCCTGTTCTGTTCTGTAATTCAGTTCCTGTGTAGCCAAGTTTACATTCCGTGTATTAGTGATATCTTATGATGTTTCTTTTTCTGTGTGACTTATTTCAGTTGGAATCATCGTACCTGAATCTACTCATTATGCTGCTACGGGCCTGATGACATAGATTTCATTGCTGAGTGATATTGCATTGTACGTGAGTACCACAACTTCTTTATCCATTTTTCACTTTCTGTGATATTGAAATTGTACGGTAAACGAGGTTCTTGTAAACAGAGGCGTCCCAAACTTTGGGGTGGCTGTGTCTTTTTGATTTTAATTTCCCTAAGCTATAGGACCATAAGTGGAAGTGCACTAGGCTCTGTTGCTTTGGTTTTTAGATGTTTCAGGAAACACCATACACGTCTCCGGAGTGGCTGTTGGCCATTTACATCCCGCCCATCAGCATAACAAGGCTCCCAGTTCTCCATGGCCTGTCTTGCCTTTCTGGATTTTACACTTTTTTCAGATGGCCCTTTTGACCGGGGGGAAGTGAGACTTCATTGTAGTGCAGATTTCCTTTGCAAGTTTGCTTGGTTGGCCAAAAAGGGCGTATGCGTTTTTTCCTGAATATATTCAGGAAAAAACGCATACGCCCTTTTTGGCCAAGTGCATCATAGTGGAAGTTCTTCCTCTTTTCCTATGCCTGAAATGCAATTCCAGTCTACCTACTGAAATCGGTTTCCTGCAATTCTGCCCCGCTTTCAAGTCCTCTTGGCAGTCTTACTTCAGTATATTTTTGGATGATAGCTGTCATTTATAACTCTGCAGGTTTGTGAATTACAGTGCCCCTGAGCTCCTTTCTTCAACTCGCTTTCTTTTGAGCTGGCCGCAACACCGCAGGATGGCTTCAGGCCCTAATCTGGTTCTGGTACGGCACGCTGAGCCTTTGGTTATTTCCTCTTCCTGGTGGGAAATGAGAGTTAAATTTGCCCGTCCAGACACCTCCAGCTAGCCTCTCATTTGTTCTCGCTATTCCTGTTCATCTTCCGCAGAAATTGCAAACTGGGCCAAACAGGAGGTTAAAGGCGCTGACTCTCCAAGTGGGGAGAGTGTTAGTAAAGCGTCTGGAATGTTGCACCCGAGTACCAGGGGAGGAAAACTGAGACATATTTGAACATGTCTCCCGATCACATGGTTGATCATACTCTGGGTTCCACATGCATGTTTTAGCTGAAGGAAGAATTCCTAAAAACTGGGTAGTTGAAACCCGTGCAATGGGTACCATGCAATATGACTTCAAAGGGTCTTCATTTGCTCACCGAACCTCTCCAATCCTATCACTGCTGCCTTTATGCCCCTGTACACATGCTTGATTCTCTTTCGGAGACATAGCAATCTATAGGTTTTAAGATACTTACTAGTCAGGTACATTCTTAGGCGTTTAATATGCGGTGTTGAGTCCATTTCGTTGAGCAAGGAGTAGCTCTTGTCTATTCCATATTTGGCTTAAGGAACTTTATCTGTGCTCATTTGAATCTCTGGTTTTATGCAGCACCCCAACTCACCTTTCCCCTTAAGCAAGCATAAGTTGGTTTTCTAAATTTGAGACCCTGTTCTGTTTTGTAATTCAGTTCCTGTGTAGCCAAGTTTACATTCTGTGTATTACTGATATCTTATGATGTTTCTTTTTCTGTGTGACTTATTTCAGTTAGAATCATCATACCTGAATCCACTCATTGTGCTGCTAAGGGCCTGATGACACAGATTTCATTGCTGAGTGATATTGCTTTGTAAGTAAATACCACAACTTCTTTATCCATTTTTCACTTTCTGCGATGTTGAACTTGTACTGTAAACGAGGTTCTTGTAAACAGAGCCGTCCCTAACTTTGGGGTGGCTGTGTGTTTTTGATTTTAATTTCCCTAAGCTATAGGACCATAAGTGGCAGTGCCCTAGGCTCTGTTGCTTTGTTTTTTAGATGTTTCAGGAAACACCATACACTTCTCCCAAGTGTCTGTTGGCAATTTACATCCCGCCCATCAGCATAACAAGGCTCCCAGTTCTCCATGGCCTGTCCTGCCTTTCTGGATTTTACACTTTTTTCAGATGGCCCTTTTGACCGGGGGGAAGTGAGACTTCATTGTAGTGCAGATTTCCTTTGCAAGCTTGCTTGGTTGGCCAAAAAGGGCGTATGCGTTTTTTCCTGAATATATTCAGGAAAAAACGCATACGCCCTTTTTGGCCAAGTGCATCATTGTGGACGTTCTGCCTCTTTTCCTATGCTTTCAATGCAATTCCAGTCTACCTCCTGAAATCGGTTTCCTGCAATTCTGCCCCGCTTTCAAGTCCTCTTGGCAGCCTTACTTCAGTCTATTTTTGGATGATAGCTTTCATTTATAACTCTGCAGGTTTGTGAATTACAGTGCCCCTGAGCTCCTTTCTTCAACTCGCTTTCTTGTGACCTGGCCGCAACACCGCAGGATGGCTTCAGGCCCTAATCTGGATCCGGCCCGGCATGCTGAGCCTTTGGTTAATTCCTCTTCCTGGTGGGAAATGAGAGTTAAATTTGCCCGTCCAGACACCTCCAGTTAGCCTCTCATTGGTTCTCGCTATTCCTGTTCATCTTCCGCAGAAATTGCAAACTGGGCCAAACAGGAGGTTAAAGGCGCTGACTCTCCAAGTGGGGAGAGTGTTAGTAAAGCGTCTGGAATGTTGCACCCGATTACCAGGGGAGGAAAACTGAGACATATTTGAACACGTCTCCCGTTCACATGGTTGATCATACTTGGGTTCCACATGCATGTTTTAGCTGAAGGAAGAATACCTTAAACCTGGAGAGTTGAGACCCGTGTAATGGGTACCATGCAATATGACTTCAAAGGGTCTTCATTTGCTCACCGAACCTCTCCAATCCTATCACTGCTGCGTTTATGCCCCTGTACACATGCTTGATTCTCTTTCGGAGACATAGCAATCCATAGGTTTTAAGATACTTACTAGTCAGGTACATTCTTAGGCGTTTAATATGCGGTGTTGAGTCCATTTCGTTGAGCAAGGAGTAGCTCTTGTCTATTCCATATTTGGCTTAAGGAACTTTATCTGTGCTCATTTCAATCTCTGGTTTTATGCAGCACCCCAACTCACATTTACCCTTAAGCAAGCATAAGTTGGTTTTCTAAATTTGAGACCCTGTTCTGTTCTGTAACTCAGTTCCTGTGTAGCCAAGTTTCCATTCTGTGTATTACTGATATCTTATGATGTTTCTTTTTCTGTGTGACTTATTTCAGTTAGAATCATCATACCTGAATCCACTCTTTGTGCTGCTAAGGGCCTGATGACATAGATTTCATTGCTGAGTGATATTGCTTTGTAAGTGAATACCACAAATTCTTTATCCATTTTTCACTTTCTGCGATGTTGAACTTGTACTGTAAACGATGTTCTTGTAAACAGAGCCGTTCCAAACTTTGGGGTGGCTGTGTCTTTTTGATTTTAATTTCCCTAAGCTATAGGACCATAAGTGGAAGTGC
The DNA here is from genome assembly GCF_951394435.1 of Stenella coeruleoalba. NCBI lineage: Eukaryota > Metazoa > Chordata > Mammalia > Artiodactyla > Delphinidae > Stenella > Stenella coeruleoalba. The sequence continues at coordinate 14,942 of NW_027645972.1, read as the reverse complement.
CCTAGGTTCTGTTGCTTTGTTTTTTAGATGTTTCAGGAAACACCATACACTTCTCCCGAGTGGTTGTTGGCAATGTACATCCCGCCCATCAGCATAACAAGGCTCCCATTTCTCCATGGCCTGTCCTGCCTTTCTGGATTTTACACTTTTTTCAGATGGCCCTTTTGACCGGGGGTAAGTGAGACTTCATTGTAGTGCAGATTTCCTTTGCAAGCTTGCTTGGTTGGCCAAAAAGGGCGTATGCATTTTTTCCTGAATATATTCAGGAAAAAACGCATACGCCCTTTTTGGCCAAGTGCATCATTGTGGACGTTCTTCCTCTTTTCCTATGCCTGAAATGCAATTCCAGTCTACCTCCTGAAATCGGTTTCCTGCAATTCTGCCCCGCTTTCAAGTCCTCTTGGCAGCCTTACTTCAGTCTATTTTTGGACGATAGCTGTCATTTATAACTCTGCAGGTTTGTGAATTACAGTGCCCCTGAGCTCCTTTCTTCAACTCGCTTTCTTTTGAGCTGGCCGCAACACCGCAGGATGGCTTCAGGCCCTAATCTGGTTCTGGTACGGCACGCTGAGCCTTTGGTTATTTCCTCTTCCTGGTGGGAAATGAGAGTTAAATTTGCCCGTCCAGACACCTCCAGCTAGCCTCTCATTTGTTCTCGCTATTCCTGTTCATCTTCCGCAGAAATTGCAAACTGGGCCAAACAGGAGGTTAAAGGGACTGACTCTCCAAGTCGGGAGAATGTTAGTAAAGCGTATGGAATGTTGCACCCGAGTACCAGGGGAGGAAAACTGAGACATATTTGAACACGTCTCCCATTCACATGGTTGATCATACTCTGGGTTCCACATGCATGTTTTAGCTGAAGGAAAAATACCTTAAACCTGGAGAGTTGAGACCCGTGGAATGAGTACCATGCAATATGACTTCAAAGGGTCTTCATTTGGTCACCGAACCTCTCCAATCCTATCACTTCTTCGTTTATGCCCCTGTACACACGCTTGATTCTCTTTCGGAGGTATAGCAATCCATAGGTTTTAAGATACTTACTAGTCAGGTACATTCTTAGGCGTTTAATATGGGGTTTTGAGTCCATTTCGTTGAGCAAGGAGTAGCTCTTGTCTATTCCATATTTGGCTTAAGGAACTTTATCTGTGCTCATTTCAATCTCTGGTTTTATGCAGCACCCCAACTCACCTTTCCCCTTAAGCAAGCATAAGTTGGTTTTCTAAATTTGAGACCCTGTTCTGTTTTGGAATGCAGTTCCTGTGTAGCCAAGTTTACATTCCGTGTATTACTGATATCTTATGATGTTTCTTTTTCTGTGTGACTTATTTCAGTTAGAATCATCGTACCTGAATCCACTCATTGTGCTGCTAAGGGCCTGATGACATAGATTTCATTGCTGAGTGATACTGCATTGTACATAAGGACCACAAGTTCTTTATCCATTTTTCACTTTCTGTGATATTGAACTTGTACGGTAAACGAGGTTCTTGTAAACGGAGGCGTCCAAACGTTGGGGTGGCTGTGTCTTTTTGATTTTAATTTCCCTAAGCTATAGGACCATAAGTGGAAGTGCCCTAGGCTCTGTTGCTTTGTTTTTTAGATGTTTCAGGAAACACCATACACTTCTCCTGAGTGTCTGTTGGCAATTTACATCCCGCCCATCAGCATAACAAGGCTCCCAGTTCTCCATGGCCTGTCCTGCCTTTCTGGATTTTACACTTTTTTCAGATGGCCCTTTTGACCGGGGGAAGTGAGACTTCATTGTAGTGCAGATTTCCTTTGCAAGCTTGCTTGGTTGGCCAAAAAGGGCGTATGCGTTTTTTCCTGAATATATTCAGGAAAAAACGCATATGCCCCTTTTTGGCCAAGTGCATCATTGTGGACGTTCTTCCTCTTTTCCTATGCTTTCAATGCAATTCCAGTCTACCTCCTGAAATCTGTTTCCTGCAATTCTGCCCCGCTTTCAAGTCCTCTTGGCAGCCTTACTTCAGTCTATTTTTGGACGATAGCTGTCATTTATAACTCTGCAGGTTTGTGAATTACAGTGCCCCTGAGCTCCTTTCTTCAACTCGCTTTCTTGTGACCTGGCCGCAACACCGCAGGATGTCTTCAGGCCCTAATCTGGTTCTGGCACGGCACGCTGAGCCTTTGGTTAATTCCTCTTCCTGGTGGGAAATGAGAGTTAAATTTGCCCATCCAGACACCTCCAGCTAGTCTCTCATTGGTTCTCGCTATTCCTGTTCATCTTCCACAGAAATTGCAAACTGGGCCCAACAGGAGGTTAAAGGGACTGACTCTCCAAGTGGGGAGAGTGTTAGTAAAGCGTCTGGAATGTTGCACCCGAGTACCAGGGTATGAAAACTGAGACATATTTGAACACGTCTCCCGATCACATGGTTGATCATACTCAGGGTTCCACACGCATGTTTTAGCTGAAGGAAGAATACGTAAAAGCTGGGTAGTTGAAACCCGTAGAATGGGTACCATGCAATATGACTTCAAAGGGTCTTCATTTGCTCACCGAACCTCTCCAATCCTATCACTGCTGCGTTTATGCCCCTGTACACATGCTTGATTCTCTTTCGGAGACATAGCAATCCATAGGTTTTAAGATACTTACTAGTCAGGTACATTCTTAGGCGTTTAATATGCGGTGTTGAGTCCATTTCGTTGAGCAAGGAGTAGCTCTTGTCTATTCCATATTTGGCTTAAGGAACTTTATCTGTGCTCATTTCAATCTCTGGTTTTATGCAGCACCCCAACTCACATTTACCCTTAAGCAAGCATAAGTTGGTTTTCTAAATTTGAGACCCTGTTCTGTTCTGTAACTCAGTTCCTGTGTAGCCAAGTTTCCATTCTGTGTATTACTGATATCTTATGATGTTTCTTTTTCTGTGTGACTTATTTCAGTTAGAATCATCATACCTGAATCCACTCTTTGTGCTGCTAAGGGCCTGATGACATAGATTTCATTGCTGAGTGATATTGCTTTGTAAGTGAATACCACAAATTCTTTATCCATTTTTCACTTTCTGCGATGTTGAACTTGTACTGTAAACGATGTTCTTGTAAACAGAGCCGTTCCAAACTTTGGGGTGGCTGTGTCTTTTTGATTTTAATTTCCCTAAGCTATAGGACCATAAGTGGAAGTGCCCTAGGTTCTGTTGCTTTGTTTTTTAGATGTTTCAGGAAACACCATACACTTCTCCCGAGTGGTTGTTGGCAATGTACATCCCGCCCATCAGCATAACAAGGCTCCCATTTCTCCATGGCCTGTCCTGCCTTTCTGGATTTTACACTTTTTTCAGATGGCCCTTTTGACCGGGGGTAAGTGAGACTTCATTGTAGTGCAGATTTCCTTTGCAAGCTTGCTTGGTTGGCCAAAAAGGGCGTATGCATTTTTTCCTGAATATATTCAGGAAAAAACGCATACGCCCTTTTTGGCCAAGTGCATCATTGTGGACGTTCTTCCTCTTTTCCTATGCCTGAAATGCAATTCCAGTCTACCTCCTGAAATCGGTTTCCTGCAATTCTGCCCCGCTTTCAAGTCCTCTTGGCAGCCTTACTTCAGTCTATTTTTGGACGATAGCTGTCATTTATAACTCTGCAGGTTTGTGAATTACAGTGCCCCTGAGCTCCTTTCTTCAACTCGCTTTCTTTTGAGCTGGCCGCAACACCGCAGGATGGCTTCAGGCCCTAATCTGGTTCTGGTACGGCATGCTGAGCCTTTGGTTATTTCCTCTTCCTGGTGGGAAATGAGAGTTAAATTTGCCCGTCCAGACACCTCCAGCTAGCCTCTCATTGGTTCTCGCTATTCCTGTTCATCTTCCGCAGAAATTGCAAACTGTGTCAAACAGGAGGTTAAAGGCGCTGACTCTCCGAGTGGGGAGAGTGTTAGTAAAGCGTCTGGAATGTTGCACCCGAGTACCAGGGGAAGAAAACTGAGACATATTTGAACACGTCTCCCGATCACATGGTTGATCATACTCTGTGTTCCACATGCATGTTTTAGCTGAAGGAAGAATACCTAAAACGTGAGTAGTTGAAACCCGTGAAATGGGTACCATGCAATATGACTTCAAAGGGTCTTCATTTGCTCACCGAACCTCTCCAATCCTATCACTGCTGCGTTTATGCCCCTGTACACACAGTTGATTCTCTTTTGGAGACATAGCAATCCATAGGTTTTAAGATACTTACTAGTCAGGTACATTCTTAGGCGTTTAATATTGGGTTTTGAGTCCATTTCGTTGAGCAAGGAGTAGCTCTTGTCTATTCCATATTTGACTTAAGGAACTTTATCTGTGCTCATTTCAATCTCTGGTTTTATGCAGCACCCCAACTCACCTTTCCCCTTAAGCAAGCATAAGTTGGTTTTCTAAATTTGAGACCCTGTTCTGTTTTGGAATGCAGTTCCTGTGTAGCCAAGTTTACATTCCGTGTATTAGTGATATCTTATGATGTGTCTTTTTCTGTGTGACTTATTTCAGTTAGAATCATCGTACCTGAATCCACTCATTCTGCTGCTACGGGCCTGGTGACATAGATTTCATTGCTGAGTGATACTGCATTGTACGTAAGTACCACAAGTTCTTTATCCATTTTTCACTTTCTGTGATATTGAACTTGTACGGTAAACGAGGTTCTTGTAAACGGAGGCGTCCCAAACTTTGGGGTGGCTGTGTCTTTTTGATTTTAATTTCCCTAAGCTATAGGACCATAAGTGGAAGTGCCCTAGGCTCTGTTGCTTTGTTTTTTAGATGTTTCAGGAAACACCATACACTTCTCCCAAGTGTCTGTTGGCAATTTACATCCCGCCCATCAGCATAACAAGGCTCCCAGTTCTCAATGGCCTGTCCTGCCTTTCTGGATTTTACACTTTTTTCAGATGGCCCTTTTGACCGGGGGGAAGTGAGACTTCATTGTAGTGCAGATTTCCTTTGCAAGCTTGCTTGGTTGACCAAAAAGGGCGTATGCGTTTTTTCCTGAATATATTCAGGAAAAAACGCATACGCCCTTTTTGGCCAAGTGCATTATTGTGGACGTTCTGCCTCTTTTCCTATGCTTTCAATGCAATTCCAGTCTACCTCCTGAAATCGGTTTCCTGCAATTCTGCCCCGCTTTCAAGTCCTCTTGGCAGCCTTACTTCAGTCTATTTTTGGACGATAGCTGTCATTTATAACTCTGCAGGTTTGTGAATTACAGTGCCCCTGAGCTCCTTTCTTCAACTCGCTTTCTTTTGAGCTGGCCGCAACACCGCAGCATGGCTTCAGGCCATAATCTCGTTCCGGCACGGCACACTGAGCCTTTGGTTATTTCCTCTTCCTGGTGGGAAATGAGAGTTAAATTTGCCCGTCCAGACACCTCCAGCTAGCCTCTCATTGGTTCTCGCTATTCCTGTTCATCTTCCGCAGAAATTGCAAACTGAGCCAAACAGGAGGTTAAAGGCGCTGACTCTCCAAGTGGGGAGAGTGTTAGTAAAGCGTCTGGAATGTTGCACCCGAGTACCAGGGGAGGAAAACGGAGACATATTTGAACACGTCTCCTGTTCACATGGTTGATCATACTTGGGTTCCACATGCATCTTTTATCTGAAGGAAGAATACCTTAAACCTGGGTAGTTGAAACCCGTGGAATGGGTACCATGCAATATGATTTCAAAGGATCTTCATTTGCTCACCGAACCTCTCCAATCCTATCACTGCTGCGTTTATGCCCCTGTACACATGCTTGATTCTCTTTCGGAGACATAGCAATCCATAGGTTTTAAGATACTTACAAGTCAGGTACATTCTTAGGCGTTTAATATGCGGTGTTGAGTCCATTTCGTTGAGCAAGGAGTAGCTCTTGTCTATTCCATATTTGGCTTAAGGAACTTTATCTGTGCTCATTTCAATCTCTGGTTTTATGCAGCACCCCAACTCACCTTTACCCTTAAGCAAGCATAAGTTGGTTTTCTAAATTTGAGACCCTGTTCTGTTCTGTAATTCAGTTCCTGTGTAGCCAAGTTTACATTCTGTGTATTAGTGATATCTTATGATGTTTCTTTTTCTGTGTGACTTATTTCAGTTAGAATCATCATACCTGAATCCACTCATTGTGCTGCTAAGGGCCTGATGACATAGATTTCATTGCTGAGTGATATTGCTTTGTAAGTAAATACCACAACTTCTTTATCCATTTTTCACTTTCTGCGATGTTGAACTTGTACTGTAAACGAGGTTCTTGTAAACAGAGCCGTTCCAAACTTTGGGGTGGCTGTGTCTTTTTGATTTTAATTTCCCTAAGCTATAGGACCATAAGTGGAAGTGCCCTAGGCTCTGTTGCTTTGTTTTTTAGATGTTTCAGGAAACACCATACACTTCTCCCGAGTGTCTGTTGGCAATTTACATCCCGCCCATCAGCATAACAAGGCTCCCAGTTCTCAATGGCCTGTTGCCTTTCTGGATTTTACACTTTTTTCAGATGGCCCTTTTGACCGGGGGGAAGGGAGACTTCATTGTAGTGCAGATTTCCTTTGCAAGCTTGCTTGGTTGACCAAAAAAGGCGTATGCGTTTTTTCCTGAATATATTCAGGAAAAAACGCATACGCCCTTTTTGGCCAAGTGCATCATTGTGGACGTTCTGCCTCTTTTCCTATGCTTTCAATGCAATTCCAGTCTACCTCCTGAAATCGGTTTCCTGCAATTCTGCCCCGCTTTCAAGTCCTCTTGGCAGCCTTACTTCAGTCTATTTTTGGACGATAGCTGTCATTTATAACTCTGCAGGTTTCTGAATTAAAGTGCCCCTGAGCTCCTTTCTTCAACTCGCTTTCTTGTGACCTGGCCGCAACACCACAGGATGGCTTCAGGCCCTAATCTGGTTCTGGCATGGCACGCTGAGCCTTTGGTTATTTCCTCTTCCTGGTGGGAAATGAGAGTTAAATTTGCCCGTCCAGACACCTCCAGCTAGCCTCTCATTGGTTCTCGCTATTCCTGTTCATCTTCTGCAGAAATTGCAAACTGGGCCAAACAGGAGGTTAAAGGGACTGACTCTCCAAGTCGGGAGAGTGTTAGTAAAGCATCTGGAATGTTGCACGCGAGTACCAGGGTACGAAAACTGAGACATATTTGAACACGTCTCCCGATCACATGGTTGATCATACTCTAGGTTCCACATGCATGTTTTAGCTGAAGGAAGAATACCTTAAACCTGGGTAGTTGAAAACCGTGGAATGGGTACCATGCAATATGACTTCAAAGGGTCTTCATTTGCTCACCGAACCTCTCCAATCCTATCACTGCTGCGTTTATGCCCCTGTACACATGCTTGATTCTCTTTCGGAGACATAGCAATCCATAGGTTTTAAGATACTTACAAGTCAGGTACATTCTTAGGCGTTTAATATGCGGTGTTGAGTCCATTTCGTTGAGCAAGGAGTAGCTCTTGTCTATTCCATATTTGGCTTAAGGAACTTTATCTGTGCTCATTTCAATCTCTGGTTTTATGCAGCACCCCAACTCACCTTTCCCCTTAAGCAAGCATAAGTTGGTTTTCTAAATTTGAGACCCTGTTCTGTTCTGTAATTCAGTTCCTGTGTAGCCAAGTTTACATTCTGTGTATTAGTGATATCTTATGATGTTTCTTTTTCTGTGTGACTTATTTCAGTTAGAATCATCATACCTGAATCCACTCATTGTGCTGCTAAGGGCCTGATGACATAGATTTCATTGCTGAGTGATATTGCTTTGTAAGTAAATACCACAACTTCTTTATCCATTTTTCACTTTCTGCGATGTTGAACTTGTACTGTAAACGAGGTTCTTGTAAACAGAGCCGTTCCAAACATTGGGGTGGCTGTGTCTTTTTGATTTTAATTTCCCTAAGCTATAGGACCATAAGTGGAAGTGCCCTAGGCTGTGTTGCTTTGTTTTTTAGATGTTTCAGGAAACACCATACACTTCTCCCAAGTGTCTGTTGGCAATTTACATCCCGCCCATCAGCATAACAAGGCTCCCAGTTCTCAATGGCCTGTTGCCTTTCAGGATTTTACACTTTTTTCAGATGGCCCTTTTGACTGGGGGGAAGTGAGACTTCATTGTAGTGCAGATTTCCTTTGCAAGCTTGCTTGGTTGGCCAAAAAGGGCGTATGCGTTTTTTCCTGAATATATTCAGGAAAAAACGCATACGCCCTTTTTGGCCAAGTGCATCATTGTGGACGTTCTGCCTCTTTTCCTATGCTTTCAATGCAATTCCTGTCTACCTCCTGAAATCGGTTTCCTGCAATTCTGCCCCGCTTTCAAGTCCTCTTGGCAGCCTTACTTCAGTCTATTTTTGGACGATAGCTGTCATTTATAACTCTGCAGGTTTGTGAATTACAGTGCCCCTGAGCTCCTTTCTTCAACTCGCTTTCTTGTGAGCTGGCCGCAACACCGCAGGATGGCTTCAGGCCCTAATCTGGTTCTGGCACGGCACGCTGAGCCTTTGGTTAATTCCTCTTCCTGGTGGGAAATGAGAGTTAAATTTGCCCGTCCAGACACCTCCAGCTAGCCTCTCATTGGTTCTCGCTAATCCTGTTCATCTTCCGCAGAAATTGCAAACTGGGCCAAAGAGGAGGTTAAAGGCGCTGACTCTCCAAGTGGGGAGAGTGTTAGTAAATCGTCTGGAATGTTGCACCCGAGTACCAGGGGAGGAAAACGGAGACATATTTGAACACGTCTCCTGTTCACATGGTTGATCATACTTGGGTTCCACATGCATCTTTTATCTGAAGGAAGAATACCTTAAACCTGGAGAGTTGAGACCCGTGTAATGGGTACCATGCAATATGACTTCAAAGGGTCTTCATTTGCTCACCGAACATCTCCAATCCTATCACTGCTGTGTTTATGCCCCTGTACACACGCTTGATTCTCTTTTGGAGACATAGCAATCCATAGGTTTTATGATACTTACTAGTCAGGTACATTCTTAGGCGTTAAATATGCGGTGTTGAGTCCATTTCGTTGAGCAAGGAGTAGCTCTTGTCTATTCCATATTTGACTTAAGGAACTTTATCTGTGCTCATTTCAATCTCTGGTTTTATGCAGCACCCCAACTCACCTTTACCCTTAAGCAAGCATAAGTTGGTTTTCTAAATTTGAGACCCTGTTCTGTTTTGGAATGCAGTACCTGTGTAGCCAAGTTTACATTCCATGTATTAGTGATATCTTATGATGTTTCTTTTTCTGTGTGACTTATTTCAGTTAGAATCATCGTACCTGAATCCACTCATTATGCTGCTACGGGCCTGATAATATAGATTTCATTGCTGAGTGATACTGCATTGTAAGTAAATACCACAAGTTCTTTATCCATTTTTCACTTTCTGCGATGTTGAACTTGTACTGTAAACGAGGTTCTTGTAAACAGAGCTGTTCCACACTTTGGGGTGGCTGTGTCTTTTTGATTTTAATTTCCCTAAGCTATAGGAACATAAGTGGAATTGCCCTAGGCTCTGTTGCTTTGTTTTTTAGATGTTTCAGGAAACACCATACACTTCTCCCGAGTGTCTGTTGGCAATTTACATCCCGCCCATCAGCATAACAAGGCTCCCAGTTCTCCATGGCCTGTCCTGCCTTTCTGGATTTTACACTTTTTTCAGATGGCCCTTTTGACCGGGGGGAAGTGAGACTTCATTGTAGTGCAGATTTCCTTTGCAAGCTTGCTTGGTTGGCCAAAAAGTGCGTATGCGTTTTTTCCTGAATATATTCAGGAAAAAACGCATACGCCCTTTTTGGCCAAGTGCATCATTGTGGACGTTCTGCCTCTTTTCCTATGCTTTCAATGCAATTTCAGTCTACCTCCTGAAATCGGTTTCCTGCAATTCTGCCCCGCTTTCAAGTCCTCTTGGCAGCCTTACTTCAGTCTATTTTTGGACGATAGCTGTCATTTATAACTCTGCAGGTTTGTGAATTACAGTGCCCCTGAGCTCCTTTCTTCAACTCGCTTTCTTCTGAGCTGGCCGCAACACCGCAGGATGGCTTCAGGCCCTAATCTGGTTCCGGCACGGCACGCTGAGCCTTTGGTTAATTCCTCTTCCTGGTGGGAAATGAGAGTTAAATTTGCCCGTCCAGACACCTCCAGCTAGTCTCTCATTGGTTCTCGCTATTCCTGTTCATCTTCCGCAGAAATTGCAAACTGGGTCAAACAGGAGGTTAAAGGGACTGACTCTCCAAGTCGGGAGAGTGTTAGTAAAGCATCTGGAATGTTGCACCCGAGTACCAGGGTACGAAAACTGAGACCTATTTGAACAAGTCTCCCGATCACATGGTTGATCATACTCTAGGTTCCACATGCATGTTTTAGCTGAAGGAAGAATACCTTAAACCTGGGTAGTTGAAAACCGTGGAATGGGTACCATGCAATATGACTTCAAAGGGTCTTCATTTGCTCACCGAACCTCTCCAATCCTATCACTGCTACGTTTATGCCCCTGTACACACGCTTGATTCTCTTTTGGAGACATAGCAATCCATAGGTTTTAAGATACTTACTAGTCAGGTACATTCTTAGGCGTTTAATATGGGGTGTTGAGTCCATTTCGTTGAGCAAGGAGTAGCTCTTGTCTATTCCATATTTGGCTTAAGGAACTTTATCTGTGCTCATTTCAATCTCTGGTTTTATGCAGCACCCCAACTCACCTTTCCCCTTAAGCAAGCATAAGTTGGTTTTCTAAATTTGAGACCCTGTTCTGTTTTGGAATGCAGTTCCTGTGTAGCCAAGTTTACATTCCGTGTATTAGTGATATCTTATGACGTTTCTTTTTCTGTGTGACTTATTTCAGTTAGAATCATCGTACCTGAATCCACTCATTATGCTGCTATGGGCCTGATGACATGGATTTCATTGCTGAGTGATACTGCATTGTACGTAAGTACCACAAGTTCTTTATCCATTTTTCACTTTCTGTGATATTGAACTTGTACGGTAAACGAGGTTCTTGTAAATGGAGGCATCCCAAACGTTGGGGTGGCTGTGTCTTTTTGATTTTAATTTCCCTAAGCTATAGGACCATAAGTGGAAGTGCCCTAGGCTCTGTTGATTTGTTTTTTAGATGTTTCAGGAAACACCATACACTTCTCCTGAGTGTCTGTTGGGAATTTACATCCCGCCCATCAGCATAACAAGGCTCCCAGTTCTCCATGGCCTGTCTGCCTTTCTGGATTTTACACTTTTTTCAGATGGCCCTTTTGACCGGGGAGAAGTGAGACTTCATTGTAGTGCAGATTTCCTTTGCAAGTTTGCTTGGTTGGCCAAAAAGGGCGTATACGTTTTTTCCTGAATATATTCAGGAAAAAACGCATATGCCCTTTTTGGCCAAGTGCATCATTGTGGACGTTCTGCCTCTTTTCCTATGCTTTCAATGCAATTCCAGTCTACCTCCTGAAATCGGTTTCCTGCAATTCTGCCCCGCTTTCAGGCCCTAATCTGGTTCTGGCACGGCACGCTGAGCCTTTTGTTAATTCCTCTTCCTGGTGGGAAATGAGAGTTAAATTTGCCCATCCAGACACCTCCAGCTAGTCTCTCATTGATTCTCGCTATTCCTGTTCATCTTCCACAGAAATTGCAAACTGGGCCAAACAGGAGGTTAAAGGGACTGACTCTCCAAGTGGGGAGAGTGTTAGTAAACCGTCTGGAATGTTGCACCCGAGTACCAGGGTACGACAACTGAGACATATTTGAACACGTCTCCCGATGACATGGTTGATCATACTCTAGGTTCCACATGCATGTTTTAGCTGAAGGAAGAATACCTTAAACCTGGGTAGTTGAAACCCGTGGAATGGGTACCATGCAATATGACTTCAAAGGTTCTTCATTTGCTCACGAACCTCTCCAATCCTATCACTGCTGCGTTTATGCCCCTGTACACATGCTTGATTCTCTTTCGGAGACATAGCAATCCATAGGTTTTAAGATACTTACTAGTCAGGTACATTCTTAGGCGTTTAATATGCAGTTTTGAGTCCATTTCGTTGAGCAAGGAGTAGCACTTGTCTATTCCATATTTGACTTAAGGAACTTTATCTGTGCTCATTTCAATCTCTGGTTTTATGCAGCACCCCAACTCACCTTTCCCCTTAAGCAAGCATAAGTTGGTTTTCTAAATTTGAGACCCTGTTCTGTTCTGTAATTCAGTTCCTGTGTAGCCAAGTTTCCATTCCGTGTATTACTGATATCTTATGATGTTTCTTTTTCTGTGTGACTTATTTCAGTTAGAATCATCATACCTGAATCCTCTCATTGTGCTGCTAAGGGCCTGATGACACAGATTTCATTGCTGAGTGATACTGCTTTGTAAGTAAATACCACAACTTCTTTATCCATTTTTCACTTTCTGCGATATTGAACTTGTACGGTAAACGAGGTTCTTGTAAACAGAGACGTCCCAAACTTTGGGGTGGCTGTGTCTTTTTGATTTTAATTTCCCTAAGCTATAGGACCATAAGTGGAAGTGCCCTAGGCTCTGTTGCTTTGTTTTTTAGATGTTTCAGGAAACACCATACACTTCTCCCGAGTGTCTGTTGGCAATTTACATCCCGCCCATCAGCATAACAAGGCTCCCAGTTCTCCATGGCCTGTCCTGCCTTTCTGGATTTTACACTTTATTCAGATGGCCCTTTTGACCAGGGGGAAGTGAGACTTCATTGTAGTGCAGATTTCCTTTGCAAGCTTGCTTGGTTGGCCAAAAAGGGCGTATGCGTTTTTTCCTGAATATATTCAGGAAAAAACGCATACGCCCTTTTTGGCCAAGTGCATCATTGTGGACGTTCTGCCTCTTTTCCTATGCTTTCAATGCAATTCCAGTCTACCTCCTGAAATCGGTTTCCTGCAATTCTGCCCCGCATTCAAGTCCTCTTGGCAGCCTTACTTCAGTCTATTTTTGCACGATAGCTGTCATTTATAACTCTGCAGGTTTGTGAATTACAGTGTCCCTGAGCTCCTTTCTTCAACTCGTTTTCTTGTGAGCTGGCTGCAACACCGCAGGATGGCTTCAGGCCCTAATCTGGTTCCAGCACGGCACGCTGAGCCTTTGGTTATTTCCTCTTCCTGGTGGGAAATGAGAGTTAAATTTGCCCGTGCAGACACCTCCAGGTAGTCTCTCATTGGTTCTCCCTATTCCTGTTCATCTTCCGCAGAAATTGCAAACGGGGCCAAACAGGAGGTTAAAGGTGCCGACTCTCCAAGTGGGGAGAGTGTTAGTAAAGCATCTGGAATGTTGCACCCGAGTACCAGGGGAGGAAAACTGAGACATATTTGAATACGTCTCCCGTTCACACGGTTGATCATACTCTGGGTTCCACATGCATGTTTTAGCTGAAGGAAGAATACATTAAACCTGGAGAGTTGAGACCCGTGTAATGGGTACCATGCAATATGACTTCAAAGGGTCTTCATTTGCTCACCGAACCTCTCCAATCCTATCACTGCTGCGTGTATGCCCCTGTACACACGCTTGATTCTCTTTCGGAGACATAGCAATCCATAGGTTTTAAGATACTTACTAGTCAGGTACATTCTTAGGCGTTTAATATGGGGTTTTGAGTCCATTTCGTTGAGCAAGGAGTAGCTCTTGTCTATTCCATATTTGGCTTAAGGAACTTTATCTGTGCTCATTTCAATCTCTGGTTTTATGCAGCACCCCAACTCACCTTCCCCCTTAAGCAAGCATAAGTTGGTTTTCTAAATTTGAGACCCTGTTCTGTTTTGTATTTCAGTTCCTGTGTAGCCAAGTTTACATTCCGTGTATTAGTGATATCTTATGATGTTTCTTTTTCTGTGTGACTTATTTCAGTTAGAATCATCATACCTGAATCCACTCATTGTGCTGCTAAGGGCCTGATGACATAGATTTCATTGATGAATGATATTGCTTTGTGAGTAAATACCATACCTTCTTTATCCATTTTTCATTTTCTGCGATGTTGAACTTGTACTGTAAACGAGGTTCTTGTAAACAGAGGCGTCCCAAATTTTGGGTGGCTGTGTCTTTTTGATTTTAATTTCCCTAAGCTATAGGACCATAAGTGGAAGTGCCCTAGGCTCTGTTGCTTTGTTTTTTAGATGTTTCAGGAAACACCATACACTTCTCCCGAGTGGCTGTTGGCAATTTACATCCCGCCCATCAGCAGAAGAAGGCTCCCAGTTCTCTATGGCCTGTCGTGCCTTTCTGGATTTTACACTTTTTTCAGATGGCCCTTTTGACCGGGGGGAAGTGAGACTTCATTGTAGTGCAGATTTCCTTTGCAAGCTTGTTTGGTTGGCCAAAAAGGGCGTATGCGTTTTTTCCTGAATATATTCAGGAAAAAACACATACGCCCTTTTTGGCCAAGTGCATCATTGTCTAGTTTCTGACTCTCTTCATATGCTTTCAATGCAATTCCAGTCTACCTCCTGAAATCGGTTTCCTGCAATTCTGCCTTGCTTTCAATGCCTCTTCATAGCCTTACCTCAATATATTTTTTAAAAATAGTTGGCCTTTATAACTCTGCAAGTTTTGGAATTGCTGTGGCCCTTAGCTCCATTTTTTAGCTCTTATTTTTGTGGTCTTGCCCCATAACCACAGGATTCCTTGAAGCCCTATTTTTCTTCTGGGGCACCTTGCTGTGCCTTTGGTTAATTCTTCTTACTGATGTGATATTAGAGTGACATGTGCCCATTGAAACCGCTACAGCTAGTTTCTCACTGGTTCCCCCTATTCCCATTCAACCTCTGCACTAACTGCAGACTGTGCGATACCAGAACTTAAAGGCATTGACTCCATGTGGGGATATTGTTAGTAAAGCGGCTGGAATGTCGATCCGGAGCCCCAGGAGAGGAAAAATGAGGTGCGTTTTAGAAACCTTTCCCGATCATATGGTATACCAGTCGCTGGGTTTCCCAAGCATGGTTTAGCTGTAGGAAGATTCCCTTCA
>NW_027645973.1:0-69769 GCF_951394435.1 Stenella coeruleoalba | reverse complement strand
TAGGGTTAGGGTTCGGGCTAGGGTTAGGGTTAGGGGACGGGGATGGTTTAGGGTGCAGGTGAGGGTACGGCAACGCTTTAGGGGGAGTGTACGTGTGAGGGCGCGGGTTACTGTTAGCCTACTGTTTAGGATAAGGGGACGGGTGAGGGTCAGGTTTCGGGGAATGGTTAGGGTTAGGTTTCGGGCTAGGGTTAGGGTTAGGGGACGGGGATGGTTTAGGGTCCAGGTGAGGGTACGGCAACACTTTAGGGGGAGCGTACGTGTGAGGGCGCGGGTTAGTGTTAGCGTACGGGTTAGGATTAGGGGCCGGGTGAGGGTCAGGCTTCGGGGAAGTGTTAGGGTTAGGGTTCGGGCTAGGGTTAGGGTTAGGGGACGGGGACGGTTTAGGGTCCAGGTGAGGGTACAGCAATGCTTTAGGGGGAGCGTACGTGTGAGGGCGCGGGTTAGTGTTAGCGTACGTGTTAGGATTAGGGGACGGGTGAGGGTCATGCTTCGCGGAATGGTTAGGGTTAGGTTTCGGGCTAGGGTTAGGGTTAGGGGAAGGGGACGGTTTAGGGTCCAGGTGAGGGTACGGCAGTGCTTTAGGGGGAGCGTACGTGTGAGGGCGTGGGTTAGTGTTAGCGTACGGGTTAGGATTAGGGGACGGGTGAGGGTCAGGCTTCGGGGAAGGGTTAGGGTTAGGGTTCGGGCTAGGGTTAGGGTTAGGGGACGGGGACGGTTAAGAGCCCAGGTGAGGGTACGGCCACGCTTTAGGGGGAGCATACGTGTGAGGGCGCGGGTTAGTGTTAGCCTACGGGTTAGGATTAGGGGACGGGTGAGGGTCAGGCTTCGGGGAAGGGTTAGGGTTAGGGTTCAGGCTAGGATTAGGTTTAGGGGACGGGGACGGTTTAGGGTCCAGGTGAGGGTACGGCAACGCTTTAGGGGGAGCATACGTTTGAGGGCGCGGGCTAGTGTTAGCCTACGGGTTAGGATTAGGGGACGGGTGAGGGTCAGGCTTCGGGGAAGGGTTAGGGTTAGGGTTCGGGCTAGGGTTAGGGTTAGGGGACGGGGACGGTTTAGGGTCCAGGTGAGGGTACGGCAGCGCTTCAGGGGGAGCGTACGTGTGAGGGCGCGGGTTAGTGTTAGCCTACGGGTTAGGATTAGGGGATGGGTGAGGGTCAGGCTTCGGGGAAGGGTTAGGGTTAGGGTTCGGGCTAGGGTTAGGGTTAGGGGACGGGGACGGTTTAGGGTCCAGGTGAGGGTACGGCAACGCTTTAGGGGGAGCGTACGTGTGAGGGCGCGGGTTAGTGTTAGCGTTCGGGTTAGGATTAGGGGACGGGTGAGGGTCAGGTTTCGGGGAAGGGTTAGGGTTAGGGTTCGGGCTAGGGTTAGGGTTAGGGGACGGGGACGGTTTAGGGTCCAGGTGAGGGTACGGCAACGCTTTAGGGGGAGAGTACGTGTGAGAGTGTGGGTTAGTGTTAGCGTACGGGTTACGATTAGGGGACGGGTGAGGGTCAGGCTTTGGGGAAGGCTTAGGGTTAGGGTTCGGGCTAGGGTTAGGGTTAGGGGACGGGGACGGTTTAGGGTCCAGGTGAGGGTACGGCAAAGCTTTGGGGGAGCATACGTGTGAGGGCGCGGGTTAGTGTTAGCGTACGGGTTAGTATTAGGGGACGGGTGAGGGTCAGGCTTCGGGGAAGGGTTAGGGTTAGGGTTCGGGCTAGGGTTAGGGTTAGGGGACGGGGACGGGTTAGGGTCCAGGTGAGTGTACGGCAACGCTTTAGGGGGAGCGTACGTGTTAGGGCGCGGGTTAGTGTTACCGTACGGTTTAGGATTAGGGGACGGGTGAGGGTCAGGCTTCGGGGAAGGGTTAGGGTTAGGGTTCGGGCTAGGGTTAGGGTTAGGGGACAGGGACGGTTTAGGGTCCAGGTGAGGGTACGGCAATGCTTTAGGGGGAGCGTACGTGTGAGGGCGTGGGTTAGTGTTAGACTACGGGTTAGGATTTGGGGACGGGTGAGGGTCAGGCTTCGGGGAAGGATTAGGGTTAGGGTTCAGGCTAGGGTTTGTATTAGGGGACGGGGACGGTTTAGGGTCCAGGTGAGAGTACGGCAACGCTTTAGGGGGAGCGTACATGTGAGGGCGCGGGTTAGTGTTAGCGTACGGATTAGGATTAGGGGACGGGTGAGGGTCAGGCTTCGGGGAAGGGTTAGGGTTAGGGTTCGGGCTAGGGTTAGGGTTAGGGGACGGGGACGGTTTAGGGTCCAGGTGAGGGTACGGCAACATTTCAGGGGGAGCGTACGTGTGAGGGCGCGGGTTAGTGTTAGCCTACGGGTTAGGATTAGGGGACGGGTGAGGGTCAGGCTTCGGGGAAGGGTTAGGGTTAGGGTTCGGGCTAGGGTTAGGATTAGGGGACAGGGACGGTTTAGTGTCCAGTGAGGGTACGGCAACGCTTTAGGGGGAGCGTACGTGTGAGGGCGCGGGTTAGTGTTAGCCTACGGGTTAGTATTAGGGGACGGGTGAGGGTCAGGCTTCGGGAAAGGGTTAGGGTTAGGGTTCGGGCTAGGGTTAGGGTTAGGGGACGGGGACGGTTTAGGGTCCAGGTGAGGGTACGGCAACGCTTTAGGGGGAGCGTACGTGTGAGGGCGCGGGTTAGTGTTAGCCTACGGGTTAGGATTAGGGGACGGGGGAGGGTCAGGCTTCGGGGAAGGGTTAGGGTTAGGGTTCGGGGTAGGTTTATGATTAGGGGACGGGGACGGTTTAGGGTCCAGGTGAGGGTACGGAAACGCTTTAGGGGGAGCGAACGTGTGAGGGCGCGGGTTAGTGTTAGCGTACGGGTTAGGATTAGGAGACAGATGAGGTTCAGGCTTCGGGGAAGGGTTAGGTTTAGGGTTCGGGCTACGGTTAGGGTTAGGGGATGGGGACGGTTTAGGGTCCAGGTGAGGGTACGGCAACGCTTAAGGGGCAGCGTACGTGTGAGGGCGCGGGTTAGTGTTAGCGTACGGGTTAGGATTAGGGGACGGGTGAGGGTCAGGCTTCGGGGAAGGGTTAGGGTTTGGGTTCGGGCTAGGGTTAGGGTTAGGGGACGGGGACGGTTTAGGGCCCAGGTGAGGGTACGGCAACGCTTTAGGGGGAGCGTACGTGTGAGGGCGCGGGTTAGTGTTAGCGTACGGGTTAGGATTAGGGGACGGGTGAGGGTCAGGCTTCGGGGAAGGGTTAGGGTTAGGGTTCGGGCTAGGGTTAGGGTTAGGGGACGGGGACGGTTTAGTGTCCAGTGAGGGTACGGCAACTCTTTAGGGGGAGCGTACGTGTGAGGGCGCGGGTTAGTGTTAGCCTACGGGTTAGGATTAGGGGACGGGTGAGGGTCAGGCTTCAGGGAAGGGTTAGGGTTTGGGTTCGGGCTAGGGTTAGGGTTAGGGGACGGGGACGGTTTAGGGCCCAGGTGAGGGTACGGCAACGCTTTAGGGGGAGCGTACGTGTGAGGGCGCGGGTTAGTGTTAGCGTACGGGTTAGGATTAGGGGACGGGTGAGGGTCAGGCTTCGGGGAAGGGTTAGGGTTAGGGTTCGGGCTAGGGTTAGGGTTAGGGGACGGGGACGGTTTAGTGTCCAGTGAGGGTACGGCAACTCTTTAGGGGGAGCGTACGTGTGAGGGCGCGGGTTAGTGTTAGCCTACGGGTTAGGATTAGGGGACGGGTGAGGGTCAGGCTTCGGGGAAGTGTTAGGGTTAGGGTTCGGTCTAGGGTTAGGGTTAGGGGACGGGGACGGTTTAGGGTCCAGGTGCGGGTATGGCAACGCTTTAGGGGGAGCGTACGTGTGAGGGTGCGTGTTAGTATTAGCGTACGGGTTAGGATTAGGGGACGGGTGAGGGTCAGGCTTCGGGGAAGGGTTAGGGTTAGGGTTCGGCTTCGGTTAGGGTTAGGGGACGGGGACGGTTTAGGGTCCAGGTGAGGGTACGGCAACGCTTTAGGGGGAGCGTACGTGTGAGGGCGCGGGTTAGTGTTAGCCTACGGGTTAGGATTAGGGGACGGGTGAGGGTCAGGCTTCGGGGAAGGGATAGGGTTAGGGTTCGGGCTAGGGTTAGGGTTAGGGGACGGGGACGGTTTAGGGTCCAGGTGAGGGTACGGCAACGCTTTAGGGGGAGCGTACGTGTGAGGGCGCGGGTTAGTGTTAGCGTACGGGTTAGGATTAGGGGAGGGGTGAGGGTCAGGCTTCGGGGAAGGGTTAGGGTTAGGGTTCGGGCTAGGGTTAGGGTTATGGGACGGGGACGGTTTAGGGTCCAGGTGAGGGTACGGCAATGCTTTAGGGGGAGCGTACGTGTGAGGGCGCGGGTTAGTGTTAGCGTACGGGTTAGGATTAGGGGACGGGTGAGGGTCAGGCTTCGGGGAAGGGTTAGGGTTAGGGTTCGGGCTAGGGTTAGGGTTAGGGGACGGGGACGGTTTAGGGTCCAGGTGAGGGTACGGCAACGCTTTAGGGGGAGCGTACGTGTGAGGGCGCGGGTTAGTGTTAGCGTACGGGTTAGGATTAGGCACGAGTGAGGGTCAGGCTTCGGGGAAGGGTTAGGGTTAGGGTTCGGGCTAGGGTTAGGGTTAGGGGACGGGGACGGTTTAGGGTCCAGGTGAGGGTACGGCAACGCTTTAGCGGGAGCGTACGTGTGAGGGCGCGGGTTAGTGTTACCGTACGGGTTAGGATTAGGGGACGGGTGAGGGTCAGGCTTCGGGGAAGGGTTAGGGTTAGAGTTCGGGCTAGGGTTAGGGTTAGGGGACGGGGACGGTTAAGGGCCCAGGTGAGGGTACGGCAACACTTTAGGGGGAGCGTACGTGTGAGGGCGCGGGTTAGTGTTAGCCTACGGGTTAGGATTAGGGGACGGGTGAGGGTCAGGCTTCGGGGAAGGGTTAGGGTTAGGGTTCGGGCTAGGGTTAGGGTTAGGGGACGGGGACGGTTTAGGGTCCAGGTGAGGGTACGGCAACGCTTTAGGGGGAGCGTACGTGTGAGGGCGCGGGTTAGTGTTAGCGTACGGTTTAGGATTAGGGGACGGGTGAGGGTCAGGCTTCGGGGAAGTGTTAGGGTTAGGGTTCGGGCTAGGATTAGGGTTAGGGGACGGGGACGGGTTAGGGTCCAGGTGAGGGTACGGCAACGCTTTACGGGGAGCGTACGTGTTAGGGCGCGGGTTAGTGTTACCGTACGGGTTAGGATTAGGGGACGGGTGAGGGTCAGGCTTTGGGGAAGGGTTAGGGTTAAGGTTCGGGCTAGGGTTAGGGTTAGGGGACGGGGACGGGTTAGGGTCCAGGTGAGGGTACGGCAACGCTTTAGGGGGTGCGTACGTGTTAGGGCGCGGGTTAGTGTTACCGTACGGGTTAGGATTAGGGGACGGGTGAGGGTCAGGCTTCCGGGAAGGGTTAGGGTTAGGGTTCGGCTAGGGTTAGGGTTAGGGGACGGGGACGGTTTAGGGTCCAGGTGAGGGTACGGCAACGCTTTAGGGGGAGCGTACGTGTGAGGGTGCGGGTTAGTGTTAGCCTACGGGTTAGGATTAGGGGACGGGTGAGGGTCAGGCTTCGGGGAAGTGTTAGGATTAGGGTTCGGGCTAGGGTTAGGGTTAGGGGACGGGGACGGTTTAGGGTCCAGGTGAGGGTACGGCAACGCTTTAGGGGGAGCGTACGTGTGAGGGCGCGGGTTAGTGTTAGCCTACGGGTTAGGATTAGGGGACGGGTAGGGTCAGGCTTCGGGGAAGGGTTTGGGTTAGGGTTCGGGCTAGGGTTAGGGTTAGGGGACGGGGATGGTTATGGGTCCAGGTGAGGGTATGGCAACGCTTTAGGGGGAGCGTACGTGTGAGGGCGCGGGTTAGTGTTAGCGTACGGGTTAGGATTAGGGGACGGGTGAGGGTCAGGCTTCGGGGAAGGGTTAGGGTTCGGGCTAGGGTTAGGGTTAGGGGACGGGGACGGTTTAGGGTCCAGGTGAGGGTATGGCAACGCTTTAGAGGGAGCGTACGTGTGAGGGCGCGGGTTAGTGTTAGCCTACGGGTTAGGATTAGGGGACGGGTGAGGGTCAGGCTTCGGGGAAGGGTTAGGGTTAGGGTTCGGGCTAGGGTTAGGGTTAGGGGACGGGGACGGTTTAGGGTCCAGGTGAGGGTACGGCAACGCTTTAGGGGGAGCGTACGTGTGAGGGCGTGGGTTAGTGTTAGCCTACGGGTTAGGATTAGGGGACGGGTGAGGGTCAGGCTTCGGGAAAGTGTTAGGGTTAGGGTTCGGGCTAGGGTTAGGGTTAGGGGACGGGGACGGTTTAGGGTCCAGGTGAGGGTACGGCAACGCTTTAGGGGGAGCGTACGTGTGAGGGCGCGGGTTAGTGTTAGCCTACGGGTTAGGATTAGGGGAGGGGTGAGGGTCAGGCTTTGGGGAAGGGTTAGGGTTAGGGTTCGGGCTAGGGTTAGGGTTAGGGGACGGGGACGGTTTAGGGTCCAGGTGAGGGTACGGCAACGCGTTAGGGGGAGCGTACGTGTGAGGGCGTGGGTTAGTGTTAGCGTACGGGTTAGGATTAGGGGACGGGTGAGGGTCAGGCTTCGGGGAAGGGTTAGGGTTAGGGTTCGGGCTAGGGTTAGGGTTAGGGGACGGGGACGGTTTAGGGTCCAGGTGAGGTTACGGCAACGCATTAGGGGGAGCGTACGTGTGAGGGCGCGGGTTAGTGTTAGCGTATGGGTTAGGATTAGGGGCCGGGTGAGGGTCAGGCTTCGGGGAAGGGTTAGGGTTAGGGTTCAGGCTAGGATTAGGTTTAGGGGACGGGGACGGTTTAGGGTCCAGGTGAGGGTACGGCAACGCTTTAGGGGGAGCATACGTTTGAGGGCGCGGGCTAGTGTTAGCCTACGGGTTAGGATTAGGGGACGGGTGAGGGTCAGGCTTCGGGGAAGGGTTAGGGTTAGGGTTCGGGCTAGGGTTAGGGTTAGGGGACGGGGACGGTTTAGGGTCCAGGTGAGGGTACGGCAGCGCTTCAGGGGGAGCGTACGTGTGAGGGCGCGGGTTAGTGTTAGCGTTCGGGTTAGGATTAGGGGACGGGTGAGGGTCAGGTTTCGGGGAAGGGTTAGGGTTAGGGTTCGGGCTAGGGTTAGGGTTAGGGGACGGGGACGGTTTAGGGTCCAGGTGAGGGTACGGCAACGCTTTAGGGGGAGAGTACGTGTGAGAGTGTGGGTTAGTGTTAGCGTACGGGTTACGATTAGGGGACGGGTGAGGGTCAGGCTTTGGGGAAGGCTTAGGGTTAGGGTTCGGGCTAGGGTTAGGGTTAGGGGACGGGGACGGTTTAGGGTCCAGGTGAGGGTACGGCAAAGCTTTGGGGGAGCATACGTGTGAGGGCGCGGGTTAGTGTTAGCGTACGGGTTAGTATTAGGGGACGGGTGAGGGTCAGGCTTCGGGGAAGGGTTAGGGTTAGGGTTCGGGCTAGGGTTAGGGTTAGGGGACGGGGACGGGTTAGGGTCCAGGTGAGTGTACGGCAACGCTTTAGGGGGAGCGTACGTGTTAGGGCGCGGGTTAGTGTTACCGTACGGTTTAGGATTAGGGGACGGGTGAGGGTCAGGCTTCGGGGAAGGGTTAGGGTTAGGGTTCGGGCTAGGGTTAGGGTTAGGGGACGGGGACGGTTTAGGGTCCAGGTGAGGGTACGGCAATGCTTTAGGGGGAGCGTACGTGTGAGGGCGTGGGTTAGTGTTAGACTACGGGTTAGGATTTGGGGACGGGTGAGGGTCAGGCTTCGGGGAAGGATTAGGGTTAGGGTTCAGGCTAGGGTTTGGATTAGGGGACGGGGACGGTTTAGGGTCCAGGTGAGAGTACGGCAACGCTTTAGGGGGAGCGTACATGTGAGGGCGCGGGTTAGTGTTAGCGTACGGATTAGGATTAGGGGACGGGTGAGGGTCAGGCTTCGGGGAAGGGTTAGGGTTAGGGTTCGGGCTAGGGTTAGGGTTAGGGGACGGGGACGGTTTAGGGTCCAGGTGAGGGTACGGCAACATTTCAGGGGGAGCGTACGTGTGAGGGCGCGGGTTAGTGTTAGCCTACGGGTTAGGATTAGGGGACGGGTGAGGGTCAGGCTTCGGGGAAGGGTTAGGGTTAGGGTTCGGGCTAGGGTTAGGATTAGGGGACAGGGACGGTTTAGTGTCCAGTGAGGGTACGGCAACGCTTTAGGGGGAGCGTACGTGTGAGGGCGCGGGTTAGTGTTAGCCTACGGGTTAGGATTAGGGGACGGGTGAGGGTCAGGCTTCGGGAAAGGGTTAGGGTTAGGGTTCGGGCTAGGGTTAGGGTTAGGGGACGGGGACGGTTTAGGGTCCAGGTGAGGGTACGGCAACGCTTTAGGGGGAGCGTACGTGTGAGGGCGTGGGTTAGTGTTAGCGTACGGGTTAGGATTAGGGGACGGGTGAGGGTCAGGCTTCGGGGAAGGGTTAGGGTTAGGGTTCGGGGTAGGTTTATGATTAGGGGACGGGGACGGTTTAGGGTCCAGGTGAGGGTACGGAAACGCTTTAGGGGGAGCGAACGTGTGAGGGCGCGGGTTAGTGTTAGCGTACGGGTTAGGATTACGAGACAGATGAGGTTCAGGCTTCGGGGAAGGGTTAGGTTTAGGGTTCGGGCTACGGTTAGGGTTAGGGGATGGGGACGGTTTAGGGTCCAGGTGAGGGTACGGCAACGCTTAAGGGGCAGCGTACGTGTGAGGGCGCGGGTTAGTGTTAGCGTACGGGTTAGGATTAGGGGACGGGTGAGGGTCAGGCTTCGGGGAAGGGTTAGGGTTTGGGTTCGGGCTAGGGTTAGGGTTAGGGGACGGGGACGGTTTAGGGCCCAGGTGAGGGTACGGCAACGCTTTAGGGGGAGCGTACGTGTGAGGGCGCGGGTTAGTGTTAGCGTACGGGTTAGGATTAGGGGACGGGTGAGGGTCAGGCTTCGGGGAAGGGTTAGGGTTAGGGTTCGGGCTAGGGTTAGGGTTAGGGGACGGGGACGGTTTAGTGTCCAGTGAGGGTACGGCAACTCTTTAGGGGGAGCGTACGTGTGAGGGCGCGGGTTAGTGTTAGCCTACGGGTTAGGATTAGGGGACGGGTGAGGGTCAGGCTTCGGGGAAGTGTTAGGGTTAGGGTTCGGTCTAGGGTTAGGGTTAGGGGACGGGGACGGTTTAGGGTCCAGGTGCGGGTATGGCAACGCTTTAGGGGGAGCGTACGTGTGAGGGTGCGTGTTAGTATTAGCGTACGGGTTAGGATTAGGGGACGGGTGAGGGTCAGGCTTCGGGGAAGGGTTAGGGTTAGGGTTCGGCTTCGGTTAGGGTTAGGGGACGGGGACGGTTTAGGGTCCAGGTGAGGGTACGGCAACGCTTTAGGGGGAGCGTACGTGTGAGGGCGCGGGTTAGTGTTAGCCTACGGGTTAGGATTAGGGGACGGGTGAGGGTCAGGCTTCGGGGAAGGGATAGGGTTAGGGTTCGGGCTAGGGTTAGGGTTAGGGGACGGGGACGGTTTAGGGTCCAGGTGAGGGTACGGCAACGCTTTAGGGGGAGCGTACGTGTGAGGGCGCGGGTTAGTGTTAGCGTACGGGTTAGGATTAGGGGAGGGGTGAGGGTCAGGCTTCGGGGAAGGGTTAGGGTTAGGGTTCGGGCTAGGGTTAGGGTTATGGGACGGGGACGGTTTAGGGTCCAGGTGAGGGTACGGCAATGCTTTAGGGGGAGCGTACGTGTGAGGGCGCGGGTTAGTGTTAGCGTACGGGTTAGGATTAGGGGACGGGTGAGGGTCAGGCTTCGGGGAAGGGTTAGGGTTAGGGTTCGGGCTAGGGTTAGGGTTAGGGGACGGGGACGGTTTAGGGTCCAGGTGAGGGTACGGCAACGCTTTAGGGGGAGCGTACGTGTGAGGGCGCGGGTTAGTGTTAGCGTACGGGTTAGGATTAGGCACGAGTGAGGGTCAGGCTTCGGGGAAGGGTTAGGGTTAGGGTTCGGGCTAGGGTTAGGGTTAGGGGACGGGGACGGTTTAGGGTCCAGGTGAGGGTACGGCAACGCTTTAGCGGGAGCGTACGTGTGAGGGCGCGGGTTAGTGTTACCGTACGGGTTAGGATTAGGGGACGGGTGAGGGTCAGGCTTCGGGGAAGGGTTAGGGTTAGAGTTCGGGCTAGGGTTAGGGTTAGGGGACGGGGACGGTTAAGGGCCCAGGTGAGGGTACGGCAACACTTTAGGGGGAGCGTACGTGTGAGGGCGCGGGTTAGTGTTAGCCTACGGGTTAGGATTAGGGGACGGGTGAGGGTCAGGCTTCGGGGAAGGGTTAGGGTTAGGGTTCGGGCTAGGGTTAGGGTTAGGGGACGGGGACGGTTTAGGGTCCAGGTGAGGGTACGGCAAAGCTTTAGGGGGAGCGTACGTGTGAGGGCGCGGGTTAGTGTTAGCGTACGGTTTAGGATTAGGGGACGGGTGAGGGTCAGGCTTCGGGGAAGTGTTAGGGTTAGGGTTCGGGCTAGGATTAGGGTTAGGGGACGGGGACGGGTTAGGGTCCAGGTGAGGGTACGGCAACGCTTTACGGGGAGCGTACGTGTTAGGGCGCGGGTTAGTGTTACCGTACGGGTTAGGATTAGGGGACGGGTGAGGGTCAGGCTTTGGGGAAGGGTTAGGGTTAAGGTTCGGGCTAGGGTTAGGGTTAGGGGACGGGGACGGGTTAGGGTCCAGGTGAGGGTACGGCAACGCTTTAGGGGGTGCGTACGTGTTAGGGCGCGGGTTAGTGTTACCGTACGGGTTAGGATTAGGGGACGGGTGAGGGTCAGGCTTCCGGGAAGGGTTAGGGTTAGGGTTCGGCTAGGGTTAGGGTTAGGGGACGGGGACGGTTTAGGGTCCAGGTGAGGGTACGGCAACGCTTTAGGGGGAGCGTACGTGTGAGGGTGCGGGTTAGTGTTAGCCTACGGGTTAGGATTAGGGGACGGGTGAGGGTCAGGCTTCGGGGAAGTGTTAGGATTAGGGTTCGGGCTAGGGTTAGGGTTAGGGGACGGGGACGGTTTAGGGTCCAGGTGAGGGTACGGCAACGCTTTAGGGGGAGCGTACGTGTGAGGGCGCGGGTTAGTGTTAGCCTACGGGTTAGGATTAGGGGACGGGTAGGGTCAGGCTTCGGGGAAGGGTTTGGGTTAGGGTTCGGGCTAGGGTTAGGGTTAGGGGACGGGGATGGTTATGGGTCCAGGTGAGGGTACGGCAACGCTTTAGGGGGAGCGTACGTGTGAGGGCGCGGGTTAGTGTTAGCGTACGGGTTAGGATTAGGGGACGGGTGAGGGTCAGGCTTCGGGGAAGGGTTAGGGTTCGGGCTAGGGTTAGGGTTAGGGGACGGGGACGGTTTAGGGTCCAGGTGAGGGTATGGCAACGCTTTAGAGGGAGCGTACGTGTGAGGGCGCGGGTTAGTGTTAGCCTACGGGTTAGGATTAGGGGACGGGTGAGGGTCAGGCTTCGGGGAAGGGTTAGGGTTAGGGTTCGGGCTAGGGTTAGGGTTAGGGGACGGGGACGGTTTAGGGTCCAGGTGAGGGTACGGCAACGCTTTAGGGGGAGCGTACGTGTGAGGGCGTGGGTTAGTGTTAGCCTACGGGTTAGGATTAGGGGACGGGTGAGGGTCAGGCTTCGGGAAAGTGTTAGGGTTAGGGTTCGGGCTAGGGTTAGGGTTAGGGGACGGGGACGGTTTAGGGTCCAGGTGAGGGTACGGCAACGCTTTAGGGGGAGCGTACGTGTGAGGGCGCGGGTTAGTGTTAGCCTACGGGTTAGGATTAGGGGAGGGGTGAGGGTCAGGCTTTGGGGAAGGGTTAGGGTTAGGGTTCGGGCTAGGGTTAGGGTTAGGGGACGGGGACGGTTTAGGGTCCAGGTGAGGGTACGGCAACGCGTTAGGGGGAGCGTACGTGTGAGGGCGTGGGTTAGTGTTAGCGTACGGGTTAGGATTAGGGGACGGGTGAGGGTCAGGCTTCGGGGAAGGGTTAGGGTTAGGGTTCGGGCTAGGGTTAGGGTTAGGGGACGGGGACGGTTTAGGGTCCAGGTGAGGTTACGGCAACGCATTAGGGGGAGCGTACGTGTGAGGGCGCGGGTTAGTGTTAGCGTACGAGTTATGATTAGGGGACGAGTGAGGGTCAGGCTTCGGGGAAGGGTTAGGGCTAGGGTTCGGGCTAGGGTTAGGGTTAGGGGACGGGGACGGTTTAGGGTCCAGGTGAGGGTACGGCAACGCTTTAGGGGGAGTGTACGTGTGAGGGCGCAGGATAGTGTTAGCCTACGGGTTACGATTAGGGTACGTGTGAGGGTCAGGCTTCGGGGAAGGGTTACGGTTAGGGTTCGGGCTAGGGTTAGGGTTAGGGGACGGGGACGGTTTAGGGTCCAGGTGAGGGTACGGCAACGTTTTAAGGGTAGCGTACGTGTGAGGGCGCGCGTTAGTGTTAGCCTACGGGTTAGGATTAGGGGACGGGTGAGGGTCAGGCTTCGGGGAAGGGTTAGGGTTAGGGTTCAGGCTAGGGTTAGGGTTAGGGGACGGGGACGGTTTAGGGTCCAGGTGAGGGTACGGCAACGCGTTAGGGGGAGCGTACGTGTGAGGGCGCGGGTTAGTGTTAGCGTATGGGTTAGGATTAGGGGCCGGGTGAGGGTCTGGCTTCGGGGAAGGTTTAGGGTTAGGGTTCGGGCTAGGGTTAGGGTTAGGGGACGGGGACAGTTTAGGGTCCAAGTGAGGGTACGGCAACGCGTTAGGGGGAGCGTACGTGTGAGGGCGCGGGTTAGTGTTAGCGTACGGGTTAGGATTAGGGGACGGGTGAGGGTCAGGCTTCGGGGAAGGGTTAGGGTTAGGGTTCGGGCTAGGGTAAGGGTTAGGGGACGGGGACGGTTTAGGGTCCAGGTGAGGGTACGGCAACGCTTTAGGGGGAGTGTACGTGTGAGGGCGTGGGTTAGTGTTAGCCTACGGGTTAGGATTAGGGAACGGGTGAGGGTCAGGCTTCGGGGAAGGGTTAGGGTTAGGGTTCGGGCTAGGGTTAGGGTTAGGGGACGGGGACGATTTAGGGTCCAGGTGAGGGTACGGCAACGCTTTAGGGGGAGCGTACGTGTGAGGGCGCAGGTTAGTGTTAGCGTACGCGTTAGGATTAGGGGACGGGTGAGGGTCAGGCTGCGGGGAAGGGTTAGGTTTAGGGTTCGGGCTAGGGTTAGGGTTAGGGGACGGGGACGGTTTAGGGTCCAGATGAGGGTACGGCAACGCTTTAGGGGGAGCGTACGTGTGAGGGCGCGGGTTAGTGTTAGCCTACGGGTTAGGATTAGGGGACGGGTGAGGGTCAGGCTTCGGGGAACTGTTAGGTTTAGGGTTCGGGCTAGGGTTAGGTTTAGGGGACGGGGACGTGTTAGGGTCCAGGTGAGGGTACGGCAACGCTTTAGGGGGAGCGTACGTGTGAGGGCGCGGGTTAGTGTTAGCCTACGGGTTAGGATTAGGGGACGGGTGAGGGTCAGGCTTCGGGGAAGGTTTAGGGTTAGGGTTCGGGCTAGGGTTAGGGTTAGGGGACGGGGACAGTTTAGGTTCCAGGTGAGGGTACGGCAACGCTTTCGGGGGAGCGTACGTGTGAGGGCGCGGGTTAGTGTTAGCCTACGGGTTAGGATTAGGGGACGGGTGAGGGTCAGGCTTCGGGGAAGGGTTAGGGTTAGGGTTCGGGCTAGGGTTAGGGTTAGGGGACGGGGACGGTTTAGGGTCCAGGTGAGTGTACGGCAACGCTTTAGGGGGAGCGTACGTGTGAGGGCGCGGGTTAGTGTTACCCTACGGTTTAGGATTAGGGGACGGGTGAGGGTCAGGCTTCGGGAAAGTGTTAGGGTTAGGGTTCGGGCTAGGGTTAGGGTTAGGGGACGGGGACGGTTTAGGGTCCAGGTGAGGGTACGGCAATGCTTTAGGGGGAGCGTACGTGTGAGGGCGCGGGTTAGTGTTAGCCTACGGGTTAGGATTAGGGGACGGGTGAGGGTCAGGCTTCGGGGAAGGGTTAGGGTTAGGGTTAGGGCTAGGGTTAGGGTTAGGGGACGGGGACAGTTTAGGGTCCAGGTGAGGGTACGGCAACGCGTTAGGGGGAGCGTACGTGTGAGGGCGCGGGTTAGTGTTAGCGTACGGGTTAGGATTAGGGGACGGGTGAGGGTCAGGCTTCGGGGAAGGGTTAGGGTTAGGGTTCGGGCTAGGGTTAGGGTTAGGGGACGGGGACGGTTTAGGGTCCAGGTGAGGGTACGGCAACGCGTTAGGGGGAGCGTACGTGTGAGGGCGCGGGTTAGTGTTAGCGTATGGGTTATGATTAGGGGACGGGTGAGGGTCCGGCTTCGGGGAAGGGTTAGGGTTAGGGTTCGGGCTAGGGTTAGGGTTAGGGGACGGGGACGGTTTAGGGTCCAGGTGAGGGTACGGCAACGCTTTAGGGGGAGCGTACGTGTGAGGGCGCGGGTTAGTGTTAGCGTACGGGTTAGGATTAGGGGACGGGTGAGGGTCAGGCTTCGGGGAAGGGTTAGGGTTAGGGTTCGGGCTAGGGTTAGGGTTAGGGGACGGGGATCGTTTAGGGTCCAGGTGAGGGTACAGCAACGCTTTAGGGGGAGCGTACGTGTGAGGGCGCGGGTTAGTGTTAGCCTACGGGTTAGGATTAGGGGACGGGTGAGGGTCAGGCTTCGGGTAAGGGTTAGGGTTAGGGTTCGGGCTTGGGTTAGGGTTAGGGGACGGGGACGGTTTAGGGTCCAGGTGAGGGTACGGCAACGTTTTAGGGGGAGCGTACGTGTGAGGGCGCGGGTTAGTGTTACCGTACGGGTTAGGATTAGGGGACGGGTGAGGGTCAGGCTTCGGGGATGGGTTAGGGTTAGGGTTGGGGCTAGGGTTAGGGTTAGGGGACGGGGACGGTTTAGGGTCCAGGTGACGGTACGGCAATGCGTTAGGGGGAGCGTACGTGTGAGGGCGCGGGTTAGTGTTAGCCTACGGGTTAGGATTAGGGGACGGGTGAGGTTCAGGCTTCGGGGAAGGGTTAGGGTTAGGGTTCGGGCTAGGGTTAGGGTTAGGGGACGGGGACGGTTTAGGGTCCAGGTGAGGGTACGGCATCGCGTTAGGGGAGCGCACGTGTGAGGGCGCGGGTTAGTGTTAGCGTACGGGTTAGGATTAGGGGACGGGTGAGGGTCAGGCTTCGGGGAAGGGTTAGGGTTAGGGTTCGGGCTAGGGTTAGGGTTAGGGGACGGGGACGGTTTAGGGTCCAGGTGAGAGTACGGCAACGCTTTAGGGGGAGCGTACGTGTGAGGGCGTGGGTTAGTGTTAGCCTACGGGTTATGATTAGGGAACGTGTGAGGGTCAGGCTTCGGGGAAGGGTTAGGGTTAGGGTTCCGGCTAGGGTTAAGGTTAGGGGACGGGGACGATTTAGGGTCCAGGTGAGGGTACGGCAACGCTTTAGGGGGAGCGTACGTGTGAGGGCGCGGGTTAGTGTTAGCCTACGGGTTAGGATTAGGGGACGGGTGAGGGTCAGGCTTCGGGGAAGTGTTAGGTTTAGGGTTCGGGCTAGGGTTAGGGTTAGGGGACGGGGACGGTTTAGGGTCCAGGTGAGGGTACGGCAACGCTTTAGGGGGAGCGTACGTGTGAGGGCGCGGGTTAGTGTTAGCCTACGGGTTAGGATTAGGGGACGGGTGAGGGTCAGGCTTCGGGGAAGGGTTAGGATTAGGGTTCGGGCTAGGGTTAGGGTTAGGGGACGGGGACGGTTTAGGGTCCAGGTGAGGGTATGGCAACGCTTTAGGGGGAGCGTACGTGTGAGGGCGCGGGTTAGTGTTAGCCTACGGGTTAGGATTAGGGGACGGGTGAGGGTCAGGCTTCGGGGAAGGGTTAGGGTTAGGGTTCGGGCTAGGATTAGGGTTAGGGGACGGGGACAGTTTAGGTTCCAGGTGAGGGTACGGCAACGATTTCGGGGGAGCGTACGTGTGAGGGCGCGGGTTAGTGTTAGCATACGGGTTAGGATTAGGGGACGGGTGAGGGTCAGGCTTCGGGGAAGGGTTAGGGTTAGGGTTCGGGCTAGGGTTAGGGTTAGGGGACGGGGACGGTTTAGGGTCCAGGTGAGGGTATGGCAACGCTTTAGGGGGAGTGTACGTGTGAGGGCGCGGGTTAGTGTTTGCCTACGGGTTAGGATTAGGGGACGGGTGAGGGTCAGGCTTCGGGGAAGGGTTAGGGTTAGGGTTCGGGCTAGGGTTAGGGTTAGGGGATGGGGACGGTTTAGGGTCCAGGTGAGGGTACGGCAACGCTTTAGGGGGAGCGTACGTGTGAGGGCGCGGGTTAGTGTTAGCCTACGGGTTAGGATTAGGGGACGGGTGAGGGTCAGGCTTCGGGAAAGTGTTAGGGTTAGGGTTCGGGCTAGGGTTAGGGTTAGGGGACGGGGACGGTTTAGGGTCCAGGTGAGGGTACGGCAACGCTTTAGGGGGAGCGTACGTGTGAGGGCGCGGGTTAGTGTTAGCCTACGGGTTAGGATTAGGGGACGGGTGAGGGTCAGGCTTCGGGGAAGGGTTAGGGTTAGGGTTCGGGCTAGGGTTAGGGTTAGGGGACGGGGACGGTTTAGGGTCCAGGTGAGGGTACGGCAACGCTTTAGGGGGAGCGTACGTGTGAGGGCGCGGGTTAGTGTTAGCGTACGGGTTAGGATTAGGGGACGGGTGAGGGTCAGGCTTCGGGGAAGGGTTAGGGTTAGGGTTCCGGCTAGGGTTAGGGTTAGGGGACGGGGACGGTTTAGGGTCCAGGTGAGGGTACGGCAACTCTTTAGGGGGACCGTACGTGTGAGGGCACGGGTTAGTGTTAGCGTACGGGTTATGTTTAGGGGACGAGTGAGGGTCAGGCTTCGGGGAAGGGTTAGGGCTAGGGTTCGGGCTAGGGTTAGGGTTAGGGGACGGGGACGGTTTAGGGTCCAGGTGAGGGTACGGCAACGCTTTAGGGGGAGCGTACGTGTGAGGGCGCAGGATAGTGTTAGCCTACGGGTTAGGATTAGGGGACGTGTGAGGGTCAGGCTTCGGGGAAGGGTTAGGGTTAGGGTTCGGGCTAGGGTTAGGGTTAGGGGACGGGGACGGTTTAGGGTCCAGGTGAGGGTACGGCAACGTTTTAAGGGGAGCGTACGTGTGAGGGCGCGGGTTAGTGTTAGCCTACGGGTTAGGATTAGGGGACGGGTGAGGGTCAGGCTTCGGGGAAGGGTTAGGGTTAGGGTTCGGGCTAGGGTTAGGGTTAGGGGACGGGGACGG
Organism: Stenella coeruleoalba; assembly: GCF_951394435.1. Taxonomy (NCBI): domain Eukaryota; kingdom Metazoa; phylum Chordata; class Mammalia; order Artiodactyla; family Delphinidae; genus Stenella; species Stenella coeruleoalba. The sequence continues at coordinate 52,615 of NW_027645973.1, read as the reverse complement.
TTTAGGGTCCAGGTGAGGGTATGGCAACGCGTTAGGGGGAGCGTACGTGTGAGGGCGCGGGTTAGTGTTAGCGTACGGGTTAGGATTAGGGGACGGGTGAGGGTCAGGCTTCGGGGAAGGTTTAGGGTTAGGGTTCGGGCTAGGGTTAGGGTTAGGGGACGGGGACAGTTTAGGGTCCAGGTGAGGGTACGGCAACGCGTTAGGTGGAGCGTACGTGTGAGGGCGCGGGTTAGTGTTAGCGTACGGGTTAGGATTAGGGGACGGGTGAGGGTCAGGCTTCGGGGAAGGGTTAGGGTTAGGGTTCGGGCTAGGGTAAGGGTTAGGGGACGGGGACGGTTTAGGGTCCAGGTGAGGGTACGGCAACGCTTTAGGGGGAGCGTACGTGTGAGGGCGTGGGTTAGTGTTAGCCTACGGGTTATGATTAGGGAACGGGTGAGGGTCAGGCTTCGGGGAAGGGTTAGGGTTAGGGTTCGGGCTAGGGTTAGGGTTAGGGGACGGGGACGATTTAGGGTCCAGGTGAGGGTACGGCAACGCTTAGGGGGAGTGTACGTGTGAGGGCGCGGGTTAGTGTTAGCCTACGGGTTAGGATTAGGGGACGGGTGAGGGTCAGGCTTCGGGGAAGGCTTAGGGTTAGGGTTCGGGCTAGGGTTAGGGTTAGGGGACGGGGACGGTTTAGGGTCAAGGTGAGGGTACGGCAACGCTTTATGGGGAGCGTACGTGTGAGGGCGCCGGTTAGTGTTAGCGTACGGGTTAGGATTAGGGGACGGGTGAGGGTCAGGCTTCGGGGAAGGGTTAGGGTTAGGGTTCAGGCTAGGGTTAGGGTTAGGGGACGGGGACGGTTTAGGGTCCAGGTGAGGGTACGGCAACGCTTTAGTGGAAGCGTACGTGTGAGGGCGCGGGTTAGTGTTAGCGTACGGGTTAGGATTAGGGGACGGGTGAGGGTCAGGCTTCGGGGAAGGGTTAGGGTTAGGGTTCGGGCTAGGGTTAGGGTTAGGGGACGGGGACGGTTTAGGGTCCAGGTGAGGGTACGGCAACGCTTTAGGGGGAGCGTACGTGTGAGAGTGCGGGTTAGTGTTAGCGTACGGGTTAGGATTAGGGGACGGGTGAGGGTCAGGCTTCGGGGAAGGCTTAGGGTTAGGGTTCGGGCTAGGGTTAGGGTTAGGGGACGGGGACGGTTTAGGGTCCAGGTGAGGGTACGGCAAAGCTTTAGGGGGAGCGTACGTGTGAGGGCGCGGTTAGTGTTAGAGTACGGTTTAGGATTAGGGGACGGGTGAGGGTCAGGCTTCGGGGAAGGGTTAGGGTTAGGGTTCGGGCTAGGGTTAGGGTTAGGGGACCGGGACGGTTTAGGGTCCAGGTGAGGGTACGGCAACGCTTTAGGGGGAGCGTACGTGTGAGGGCGCAGGTTAGTGTTAGCGTACGGGTTAGGATGAGGGGACGGGTGAGGGTCAGGCTTCGGGGAAGGGTTAGGGTTAGGGTTCGGGCTAGGGTTAGGGTTAGGGGACGGGGACGGTTTAGGGTCCAGGTGAGGGTACGGCAACGCTTTAGGGGGAGCGTACGTGTGAGGGCGCGGGTTAGTGTTAGCCTACGGGTTAGGATTAGGGGACGGGTGAGGGTCAGGCTTCGGGGAAGGGTTAGGGTTAGGGTTCGGGCTTGGGTTAGGGTTAGGGGACGGGGACGGTTTAGGGTCCAGGTGAGGGTACGGCAACGTTTTAGGGGGAGCGTACGTGTGAGGGCGCGGGTTAGTGTTACCGTACGGGTTAGGATTAGGGGACGGGTGAGGGTCAGGCTTCGGGGATGGGTTAGGGTTAGGGTTCGGGCTAGGGTTAGGGTTAGGGGACGGGGACGGTTTAGGGTCCAGGTGACGGTACGGCAACGCGTTAGGGGGAGCGTACGTGTGAGGGCGCGGGTTAGTGTTAGCCTACGGGTTAGGATTAGGGGACGGGTGAGGTTCAGGCTTCGGGGAAGGGTTAGGGTTAGGGTTCGGGCTAGGGTTAGGGTTAGGGGACGGGGACGGTTTAGGGTCCAGGTGAGGGTACGGCATCGCGTTAGGGGAGCGTACGTGTGAGGGCGCGGGTTAGTGTTAGCGTACGGGTTAGGATTAGGGGACGGGTGAGGGTCAGGCTTCGGGGAAGGGTTAGGGTTAGGGTTCGGGCTAGGGTTAGGGTTAGGGGACGGGGACGGTTTAGGGTGCAGGTGAGAGTACGGCAACGCTTTAGGGGGAGCGTACGTGTGAGGGCGTGGGTTAGTGTTAGCCTACGGGTTATGATTAGGGAACGGGTGAGGGTCAGGCTTCGGGGAAGGGTTAGGGTTAGGGTTCGGGCTAGGGTTAGGGTTAGGGGACGGGGACAGTTTAGGTTCCAGGTGAGGGTACGGCAACGATTTCGGGGGAGCGTACGTGTGAGGGCGCGGGTTAGTGTTAGCGTACGGGTTAGGATTAGGGGACGGGTGAGGGTCAGGCTTCGGGGAAGGGTTAGGGTTAGGGTTCGGGCTAGGGTTAGGGTTAGGGGACGGGGACGGTTTAGGGTCCAGGTGAGGGTACGGCAACGCTTTAGGGGGAGTGTACGTGTGAGGGCGCGGTGTAGTGTTTGCCTACGGGTTAGGATTAGGGGACGGGTGAGGGTCAGGCTTCGGGGAAGGGTTAGGGTTAGGGTTCGGGCTAGGGTTAGGGTTAGGGGACGGGGACGGTTTAGGGTCCAGGTGAGGGTACGGCAACGCTTTAGGGGGAGCGTACGTGTGAGGGCGCGGGTTAGTGTTAGCCTACGGGTTAGGATTAGGGGACGGGTGAGGGTCAGGCTTCGGGAAAGTGTTAGGGTTAGGGTTCGGGCTAGGGTTAGGGTTAGGGGACGGGGACGGTTTAGGGTCCAGGTGAGGGTACGGCAACGCTTTAGGGGGAGCGTACGTGTGAGGGCGCGGGTTAGTGTTAGCCTACGGGTTAGGATTAGGGGACGGGTGAGGGTCAGGCTTCGGGGAAGGGTTAGGGTTAGGGTTCGGGCTAGGGTTAGGGTTAGGGGACGGGGACGGTTTAGGGTCCAGGTGAGGGTACGGCAACGCGTTAGGGGGAGCGTACGTGTGAGGGCGCGGGTTAGTGTTAGCGTACGGGTTAGGATTAGGGGACGGGTGAGGGTCAGGCTTCGGGGAAGGGTTAGGGTTAGGGTTCCGGCTAGGGTTCGGGTTAGGGGACGGGGACGGTTTAGGGTCCAGGTGAGGGTACGGCAACTCTTTAGGGGGACCGTACGTGTGAGGGCGCGGGTTAGTGTTAGCGTACGGGTTATGATTAGGGGACGAGTGAGGGTCAGGCTTCGGGGAAGGGTTAGGGCTAGGGTTCGGGCTAGGGTTAGGGTTAGGGGACGGGGACGGTTTAGGGTCCAGGTGAGGGTACGGCAACGCTTTAGGGGGAGCGTACGTGTGAGGGCGCAGGATAGTGTTAGCCTACGGGTTAGGATTAGGGGACGTGTGAGGGTCAGGCTTCGGGGAAGGGTTAGGGTTAGGGTTCGGGCTAGGGTTAGGGTTAGGGGACGGGGACGGTTTAGGGTCCAGGTGAGGGTACGGCAACGTTTTAAGGGGAGCGTACGTGTGAGGGCGCGGGTTAGTGTTAGCCTACGGGTTAGGATTAGGGGACGGGTGAGGGTCAGGCTTCGGGGAAGTGTTAGGGTTAGGGTTCGGGCTAGGGTTAGGGTTAGGGGACGGGGACGGTTTAGGGTCCAGGTGAGGGTATGGCAACGCGTTAGGGGGAGCGTACGTGTGAGGGCGCGGGTTAGTGTTAGCGTACGGGTTAGGATTAGGGGACGGGTGAGGGTCAGGCTTCGGGGAAGGTTTAGCGTTAGGGTTCGGGCTAGGGTTAGGGTTAGGGGACGGGGACAGTTTAGGGTCCAGGTGAGGGTACGGCAACGCGTTAGGGGGAGCGTACGTGTGAGGGCGCGGGTTAGTGTTAGCGTACGGGTTAGGATTAGGGGACGGGTGAGGGTCAGGCTTCGGGGAAGGGTTAGGGTTAGGGTTCGGGCTAGGGTAAGGGTTAGGGGACGGGGACGGTTTAGGGTCCAGGTGAGGGTACGGCAACGCTTTAGGGGGAGCGTACGTGTGAGGGCGTGGGTTAGTGTTAGCCTACGGGTTATGATTAGGGAACGGGTGAGGGTCAGGCTTCGGGGAAGGGTTAGGGTTAGGGTTCGGGCTAGGGTTAGGGTTAGGGGACGGGGACGATTTAGGGTCCAGGTGAGGGTACGGCAACGCTTAGGGGGAGTGTACGTGTGAGGGCGCGGGTTAGTGTTAGCCTACGGGTTAGGATTAGGGGACGGGTGAGGGTCAGGCTTCGGGGAAGGCTTAGGGTTAGGGTTCGGGCTAGGGTTAGGGTTAGGGGACGGGGACGGTTTAGGGTCCAGGTGAGGGTACGGCAACGCTTTATGGGGAGCGTACGTGTGAGGGCGCCGGTTAGTGTTAGCGTACGGGTTAGGATTAGGGGACGGGTGAGGGTCAGGCTTCGGGGAAGGGTTAGGGTTAGGGTTCAGGCTAGGGTTAGGGTTAGGGGACGGGGACGGTTTAGGGTCCAGGTGAGGGTACGGCAACGCTTTAGTGGGAGCGTACGTGTGAGGGCGCGGGTTAGTGTTAGCGTACGGGTTAGGATTAGGGGACGGGTGAGGGTCAGGCTTCGGGGAAGGGTTAGGGTTAGGGTTCGGGCTAGGGTTAGGGTTAGGGGACGGGGACGGTTTAGGGTCCAGGTGAGGGTACGGCAACGCTTTAGGGGGAGCGTACGTGTGAGAGTGCGGGTTAGTGTTAGCGTACGGGTTAGGATTAGGGGACGGGTGAGGGTCAGGCTTCGGGGAAGGCTTAGGGTTAGGGTTCGGGCTAGGGTTAGGGTTAGGGGACGGGGACGGTTTAGGGTCCAGGTGAGGGTACGGCAAAGCTTTAGGGGGAGCGTACGTGTGAGGGCGCGGTTAGTGTTAGCGTACGGTTTAGGATTAGGGGACGGGTGAGGGTCAGGCTTCGGGGAAGGGTTAGGGTTAGGGTTCGGGCTAGGGTTAGGGTTAGGGGACCGGGACGGTTTAGGGTCCAGGTGAGGGTACGGCAACGCTTTAGGGGGAGCGTACGTGTGAGGGCGCAGGTTAGTGTTAGCGTACGGGTTAGGATTAGGGGACGGGTGAGGGTCAGGCTTCGGGGAAGGGTTAGGGTTAGGGTTCGGGCTAGGGTTAGGGTTAGGGGACGGGGACGGTTTAGGGTCCAGGTGAGGGTACGGCAACGCTTTAGGGGGAGCGTACGTGTGAGGGCGCGGGTTAGTGTTAGCCTACGGGTTAGGATTAGGGGACGGGTGAGGGTCAGGCTTCGGGGAAGGGTTAGGGTTAGGGTTCGGGATTGGGTTAGGGTTAGGGGACGGGGACGGTTTAGGGTCCAGGTGAGGGTACGGCAACGTTTTAGGGGGAGCGTACGTGTGAGGGCGCGGGTTAGTGTTACCGTACGGGTTAGGATTAGGGGACGGGTGAGGGTCAGGCTTCGGGGATGGGTTAGGGTTAGGGTTCGGGCTAGGGTTAGGGTTAGGGGACGGGGACGGTTTAGGGTCCAGGTGACGGTACGGCAACGCGTTAGGGGGAGCGTACGTGTGAGGGCGCGGGTTAGTGTTAGCCTACGGGTTAGGATTAGGGGACGGGTGAGGTTCAGGCTTCGGGGAAGGGTTAGGGTTAGGGTTCGGGCTAGGGTTAGGGTTAGGGGACGGGGACGGTTTAGGATCCAGGTGAGGGTACGGCATCGCGTTAGGGGAGCGTACGTGTGAGGGCGCGGGTTAGTGTTAGCGTACGGGTTAGGATTAGGGGACGGGTGAGGGTCAGGCTTCGGGGAAGGGTTAGGGTTAGGGTTCGGGCTAGGGTTAGGGTTAGGGGACGTGGACGGTTTAGGGTGCAGGTGAGAGTACGGCAACGCTTTAGGGGGAGCGTACGTGTGAGGGCGTGGGTTAGTGTTAGCCTACGGGTTATGATTAGGGAACGGGTGAGGGTCAGGCTTCGGGGAAGGGTTAGGGTTAGGGTTCGGGCTAGGGTTAGGGTTAGGGGACGGGGACAGTTTAGGTTCCAGGTGAGGATACGGCAACGATTTCGGGGGAGCGTACGTGTGAGGGCGCGGGTTAGTGTTAGCGTACGGGTTAGGATTAGGGGACGGGTGAGGGTCAGGCTTCGGGGAAGGGTTAGGGTTAGGGTTCGGGCTAGGGTTAGGGTTAGGGGACGGGGACGGTTTAGGGTCCAGGTGAGGGTACGGCAACGCTTTAGGGGGAGTGTACGTGTGAGGGCGCGGTGTAGTGTTTGCCTACGGGTTAGGATTAGGGGACGGGTGAGGGTCAGGCTTCGGGGAAGGGTTAGGGTTAGGGTTCGGGCTAGGGTTAGGGTTAGGGGACGGGGACGGTTTAGGGTCCAGGTGAGGGTACGGCAACGCTTTAGGGGGAGCGTACGTGTGAGGGCGCGGGTTAGTGTTAGCCTACGGGTTAGGATTAGGGGAGGGGTGAGGGTCAGGCTTCGGGAAAGTGTTAGGGTTAGGGTTCGGGCTAGGGTTAGGGTTAGGGGACGGGGACGGTTTAGGGTCCAGGTGAGGGTACGGCAACGCTTTAGGGGGAGCGTACGTGTGAGGGCGCGGGTTAGTGTTAGCCTACGGGTTAGGATTAGGGGACGGGTGAGGGGCAGGCTTCGGGGAAGGGTTAGGGTTAGGGTTCGGGCTAGGGTTAGGGTTAGGGGACGGGGACGGTTTAGGGTCCAGGTGAGGGTACGGCAACGCTTTAGGGGGAGCGTACGTGTGAGGGCGCGGGTTAGTGTTAGCCTACGGGTTAGGATTAGGGGACGGGTGAGGGTCAGGCTTCGGGGAAGGGTTAGGGTTAGGGTTCGGGCTAGGGTTAGGGTTAGGGGACGGGGACGGTTTAGGGTCCAGGTGAGGGTATGGCAACGCTTTAGGGGGAGCGTACGTGTGAGGGCGCGGGTTAGTGTTAGCGTACGGTTTATGATTAGGGGACGAGTGAGGGTCAGGCTTCGGGGAAGGGTTAGGGCTAGGGTTCGGGCTAAGGTTAGGGTTAGGGGACGGGGACGGTTTAGGGTCCAGGTGAGGGTACGGCAACGCTTTAGGGGGAGCGTACGTGTGAGGGCGCAGGATAGTGTTAGCCTACGGGTTAGGATTAGGGGACGTGTGAGGGTCAGGCTTCGGGGAAGGGTTAGGGTTAGGGTTCGGGCTAGGGTTAGGGTTAGGGGACGGGGACGGTTTAGGGTCCAGGTGAGGGTACGGCAACGCTTTAGGGGGAGCGTACGTGTGAGGGCGCGGGTTAGTGTTAGCCTACGGGTTAGGATTAGGGGACGGGTGAGGGTCAGGCTTCGGGGAAGGGTTAGGGTTAGGGTTCGGGCTAGGGTTAGGGTTAGGGGACGGGGACGGTTTAGGGTCCAGGTGAGGGTACGGCAACGCTTTAGGGGGAGCGTACGTGTGAGGGCGCGGGTTAGTGTTAGCCTACGGGTTAGGATTAGGGGACGGGTGAGGGTCAGGCTTCGGGAAAGTGTTAGGGTTAGGGTTCGGGCTAGGGTTAGGGTTAGGGGACGGGGACGGTTTAGGGTCCAGGTGAGGGTACGGCAACGCTTTAGGGGGAGCGTACGTGTGAGGGCGCGGGTTAGTGTTAGCCTACGGGTTAGGATTAGGGGACGGGTGAGGGTCAGGCTTCGGGGAAGGGTTAGGGTTAGGGTTCGGGCTAGGGTTAGGGTTAGGGGACGGGGACGGTTTAGGGTCCAGGTGAGGGTACGGCAACGCGTTAGGGGGAGCGTACGTGTGAGGGCGCGGGTTAGTGTTAGCGTACGGGTTAGGATTAGGGGACGGGTGAGGGTCAGGCTTCGGGGAAGGGTTAGGGTTAGGGTTCCGGCTAGGGTTAGGGTTAGGGGACGGGGACGGTTTAGGGTCCAGGTGAGGGTACGGCAACTCTTTAGGCGGACCGTACGTGTGAGGGCGCGGGTTAGTGTTAGCGTACGGGTTATGATTAGGGGACGAGTGAGAGTCAGGCTTCGGGGAAGGGTTAGGGCTAGGGTTCGGGCTAGGGTTAGGGTTAGGGGACGGGGACAGTTTAGGGTCCAAGTGAGGGTACGGCAACGCTTTAGAGGGAGCGTACGTGTGAGGGCGCAGTATAGTGTTAGCCTACGGGTTAGGATTAGGGGACGTGTGAGGGTCAGGCTTCGGGGAAGGGTTAGGGTTAGGGTTCGGGCTAGGGTTAGGGTTAGGGGACGGGGACGGTTTAGGGTCCAGGTGAGGGTACGGCAACGTTTTAAGGGGAGCGTACGTGTGAGGGCGCGGGTTAGTGTTAGCCTACGGGTTAGGATTAGGGGACGGGTGAGGGTCAGGCTTCGGGGAAGGGTTAGGGTTAGGGTTCGGGCTAGGGTTAGGGTTAGGGGACGGGGACGGTTTAGGGTCCAGGTGAGGGTATGGCAACGCGTTAGGGGGAGCGTACGTGTGAGGGCGCGGGTTAGTGTTAGCGTACGGGTTAGGATTAGGGGACGGGTGAGGGTCAGGCTTCGGGGAAGGTTTAGGGTTAGGGTTCGGGCTAGGGTTAGGGTTAGGGGACGGGGACAGTTTAGGGTCCAGGTGAGGGTACGGCAACGCGTTAGGGGGAGCGTACGTGTGAGGGCGCGGGTTAGTGTTAGCGTACGGGTTAGGATTAGGGGACGGGTGAGGGTCAGGCTTCGGGGAAGGGTTAGGGTTAGGGTTCGGGCTAGGGTAAGGGTTAGGGGACGGGGACGGTTTAGGGTCCAGGTGAGGGTACGGCAACGCTTTAGGGGGAGCGTACGTGTGAGGGCGTGGGTTAGTGTTAGCCTACTGGTTATGATTAGGGAACGGGTGAGGGTCAGGCTTCGGGGAAGGGTTAGGGTTAGGGTTCGGGCTAGGGTTAGGGTTAGGGGACGGGGACGATTTAGGGTCCAGGTGAGGGTACGGCAACGCTTAGGGCGAGTGTACGTGTGAGGGCGCGGGTTAGTGTTAGCCTACGGGTTAGGATTAGGGGACGGGTGAGGGTCAGGCTTCGGGGAAGGCTTAGGGTTAGGGTTCGGGCTAGGGTTAGGGTTAGGGGACGGGGACGGTTTAGGGTCCAGGTGAGGGTACGGCAACGCTTTATGGGGAGCGTACGTGTGAGGGCGCCGGTTAGTGTTAGCGTACGGGTTAGGATTAGGGGACGGGTGAGGGTCAGGCTTCGGGGAAGGGTTAGGGTTAGGGTTCAGGCTAGGGTTAGGGTTAGGGGACGGGGACGGTTTAGGGTCCAGGTGAGGGTACGGCAACGCTTTAGGGGGAGCGTACGTGTGAGGGCGCGGGTTAGTGTTAGCCTACGGGTTAGGATTAGGGGACGGGTGAGGGTCAGGCTTCGGGAAAGTGTTAGGGTTAGGGTTCGGGCTAGGGTTAGGGTTAGGGGACGGGGATGGTTTAGGGTCCAGGTGAGGGTACGGCAACGCTTTAGGGGGAGCGTACGTGTGAGGGCGCGGGTTAGTGTTAGCCTACGGGTTAGGATTAGGGGACGGGTGAGGGTCAGGCTTCGGGGAAGGGTTAGGGTTAGGGTTCGGGCTAGGGTTAGGGTTAGGGGACGGGGACGGTTTAGGGTCCAGGTGAGGGTACGGCAACGCGTTAGGGGGAGCGTACGTGTGAGGGCGCGGGTTAGTGTTAGCGTACGGGTTAGGATTAGGGGACGGGTGAGGGTCAGGCTTCGGGGAAGGGTTAGGGTTAGGGTTCCGGCTAGGGTTAGGGTTAGGGGACGGGGACGGTTTAGGGTCCAGGTGAGGGTACGGCAACTCTTTAGGGGGACCGTACGTGTGAGGGCGCGGGTTAGTGTTAGCGTACGGGTTATGATTAGGGGACGAGTGAGGGTCAGGCTTCGGGGAAGGGTTAGGGCTAGGGTTCGGGCTAGGGTTAGGGTTAGGGGACGGGGACAGTTTAGGGTCCAGGTGAGGGTACGGCAACGCTTTAGGGGGAGCGTACGTGTGAGGGCGCAGGATAGTGTTAGCCTACGGGTTAGGATTAGGGGACGTGTGAGGGTCAGGCTTCGGGGAAGGGTTAGGGTTAGGGTTCGGGCTAGGGTTAGGGTTAGGGGACGGGGACGGTTTAGGGTCCAGGTGAGGGTACGGCAACGTTTTAAGGGGAGCGTACGTGTGAGGGCGCGGGTTAGTGTTAGCCTACGGGTTAGGATTAGGGGACGGGTGAGGGTCAGGCTTCGGGGAAGGGTTAGGGTTAGGGTTCGGGCTAGGGTTAGGGTTAGGGGACGGGGACGGTTTAGGGTCCAGGTGAGGGTATGGCAACGCGTTAGGGGGAGCGTACGTGTGAGGGCGCGGGTTAGTGTTAGCGTACGGGTTAGGATTAGGGGACGGGTGAGGGTCAGGCTTCGGGGAAGGTTTAGGGTTAGGGTTCGGGCTAGGGTTAGGGTTAGGGGACGGGGACAGTTTAGGGTCCAGGTGAGGGTACGGCAACGCGTTAGGGGGAGCGTACGTGTGAGGGCGCGGGTTAGTGTTAGCGTACGGGTTAGGATTAGGGGACGGGTGAGGGTCAGGCTTCGGGGAAGGGTTAGGGTTAGGGTTCGGGCTAGGGTAAGGGTTAGGGGACGGGGACGGTTTAGGGTCCAGGTGAGGGTACGGCAACGCTTTAGGGGGAGCGTACGTGTGAGGGCGTGGGTTAGTGTTAGCCTACGGGTTATGATTAGGGAACGGGAGAGGGTCAGGCTTCGGGGAAGGGTTAGGGTTAGGGTTCGGGCTAGGGTTAGGGTTAGGGGACGGGGACGATTTAGGGTCCAGGTGAGGGTACGGCAACGCTTAGGGGGAGTGTACGTGTGAGGGCGCGGGTTAGTGTTAGCCTACGGGTTAGGATTAGGGGACGGGTGAGGGTCAGGCTTCGGGGAAGGCTTAGGGTTAGGGTTCGGGCTAGGGTTAGGGTTAGGGGACGGGGACGGTTTAGGGTCCAGGTGAGGGTACGGCAACGCTTTATGGGGAGCGTACGTGTGAGGGCGCCGGTTAGTGTTAGCGTACGGGTTAGGATTAGGGAACGGGTGAGGGTCAGGCTTCGGGGAAGGGTTAGGGTTAGGGTTCAGGCTAGGGTTAGGGTTAGGGGACGGGGACGGTTTAGGGTCCAGGTGAGGGTACGGCAACGCTTTAGTGGGAGCGTACGTGTGAGGGCGCGGGTTAGTGTTAGCGTACGGGTTAGGATTAGGGGACGGGTGAGGGTCAGGCTTCGGGGAAGGGTTAGGGTTAGGGTTCGGGCTAGGGTTAGGGTTAGGGGACGGGGACGGTTTAGGGTCCAGGTGAGGGTACGGCAACGCTTTAGGGGGAGCGTACGTGTGAGAGTGCGGGTTAGTGTTAGCGTACGGGTTAGGATTAGGGGACGGGTGAGGGTCAGGCTTCGGGGAAGGCTTAGGGTTAGGGTTCGGGCTAGGGTTAGGGTTAGGGGACGGGGACGGTTTAGGGTCCAGGTGAGGGTACGGCAAAGCTTTAGGGGGAGCGTACGTGTGAGGGCGCGGTTAGTGTTAGCTTACGGTTTAAGATTAGGGGACGGGTGAGGGTCAGGCTTCGGGGAAGAGTTAGGGTTAGGGTTCGGGCTAGGGTTAGGGTTAGGGGACCGGGACGGTTTAGGGTCCAGGTGAGGGTACGGCAACGCTTTAGGGGGAGCGTACGTGTGAGGGCGCAGGTTAGTGTTAGCGTACGGGTTAGGATTAGGGGACGGGTGAGGGTCAGGCTTCGGGGAAGTGTTAGGGTTAGGGTTCGGGCTAGGGTTAGGGTTAGGGGACGGGGACGGTTTAGGGTCCAGGTGAGGGTACGGCAACGCTTTAGGGGGAGCGTACGTGTGAGGGCGCGGGTTAGTGTTAGCCTACGGGTTAGGATTAGGGGACGGGTGAGGGTCAGGCTTCGGGGAAGGGTTAGGGTTAGGGTTCGGGATTGGGTTAGGGTTAGGGGACGGGGACGGTTTAGGGTCCAGGTGAGGGTACGGCAACGTTTTAGGGGGAGCGTACGTGTGAGGGCGCGGGTTAGTGTTACCGTACGGGTTAGGATTAGGGGACGGGTGAGGGTCAGGCTTCGGGGATGGGTTAGGGTTAGGGTTCGGGCTAGGGTTAGGGTTAGGGGACGGGGACGGTTTAGGGTCCAGGTGACGGTACGGCAACGCGTTAGGGGGAGCGTACGTGTGAGGGCGCGGGTTAGTGTTAGCCTACGGGTTAGGATTAGGGGACGGGTGAGGTTCAGGCTTCGGGGAAGGGTTAGGGTTAGGGTTCGGGCTAGGGTTAGGGTTAGGGGACGGGGACGGTTTAGGATCCAGGTGAGGGTACGGCATCGCGTTAGGGGAGCGTACGTGTGAGGGCGCGGGTTAGTGTTAGCGTACGGGTTAGGATTAGGGGACGGGTGAGGGTCAGGCTTCGGGGAAGGGTTAGGGTTAGGGTTCGGGCTAGGGTTAGGGTTAGGGGACGGGGACGGTTTAGGGTGCAGGTGAGAGTACGGCAACGCTTTAGGGGGAGCGTATGTGTGAGGGCGTGGGTTAGTGTTAGCCTACGGGTTATGATTAGGGAACGGGTGAGGGTCAGGCTTCGGGGAAGGGTTAGGGTTAGGGTTCGGGCTAGGGTTAGGGTTAGGGGACGGGGACAGTTTAGGTTCCAGGTGAGGATACGGCAACGATTTCGGGGGAGCGTACGTGTGAGGGCGCGGGTTAGTGTTAGCGTACGGGTTAGGATTAGGGGACGGGTGAGGGTCAGGCTTCGGGGAAGGGTTAGGGTTAGGGTTCGGGCTAGGGTTAGGGTTAGGGGACGGGGACGGTTTAGGGTCCAGGTGAGGGTACGGCAACGCTTTAGGGGGAGTGTACGTGTGAGGGCGCGGTGTAGTGTTTGCCTACGGGTTAGGATTAGGGGACGGGTGAGGGTCAGGCTTCGGGGAAGGGTTAGGGTTAGGGTTCGGGCTAGGGTTAGGGTTAGGGGACGGGGACGGTTTAGGGTCCAGGTGAGGGTACGGCAACGCTTTAGGGGGAGCGTACGTGTGAGGGCGCGGGTTAGTGTTAGCCTACGGGTTAGGATTAGGGGACGGGTGAGGGTCAGGCTTCGGGAAAGTGTTAGGGTTAGGGTTCGGGCTAGGGTTAGGGTTAGGGGACGGGGACGGTTTAGGGTCCAGGTGAGGGTACGGCAACGCTTTAGGGGGAGCGTACGTGTGAGGGCGCGGGTTAGTGTTAGCCTACGGGTTAGGATTAGGGGACGGGTGAGGGTCAGGCTTCGGGGAAGGGTTAGGGTTAGGGTTCGGGCTAGGGTTAGGGTTAGGGGACGGGGACGGTTTAGGGTCCAGGTGAGGGTACGGCAACGCTTTAGGGGGAGCGTACGTGTGAGGGCGCGGGTTAGTGTTAGCCTACGGGTTAGGATTAGGGGACGGGTGAGGGTCAGGCTTCGGGGAAGGGTTAGGGTTAGGGTTCGGGCTAGGGTTAGGGTTAGGGGACGGGGATGGTTTAGGGTCCAGGTGAGCGTACGGCAACGCTTTAGGGGGAGCGTACGTGTGAGGGCGCGGGTTAGTGTTAGCGTACGGTTTATGATTAGGGGACGAGTGAGGGTCAGGCTTCGGGGAAGGGTTAGGGCTAGGGTTCGGGCTAAGGTTAGGGTTAGGGGACGGGGACGGTTTAGGGTCCAGGTGAGGGTACGGCAACGCTTTAGGGGGAACGTACGTGTGAGGGCGCAGGATAGTGTTAGCCTACGGGTTAGGATTAGGGGACGTGTGAGGGTCAGGCTTCGGGGAAGGGTTAGGGTTAGGGTTCGGGCTAGGGTTAGGGTTAGGGGACGGGGACGGTTTAGGGTCCAGGTGAGGGTACGGCAACGCTTTAGGGGGAGCGTACGTGTGAGGGCGCGGGTTAGTGTTAGCGTATGGGTTAGGATTAGGGTACGGGTGAGGGTCAGGCTTCGGGGAAGGGTTAGGGTTAGGGTTCGGGCTAGGGTTAGGGTTAGGGGACGGGGACGGTTTAGGGTCCAGGTGAGTGTACGGCAACGCTTTACGGGGAGCGTACGTGTGAGGGCGCGGGTTAGTGTTAGCCTATGGGTTAGGATTAGGGGACGGGTGAGAGTCAGGCTTCGGGGAAGGCTTAGGCTTAGGGTTCGGGCTAGGGTTAGGGATAGGGGACGGGGACGGTTTAGGGTCCAGGTGAGGGTACGGCAACGCTTTAGGGGGAGCGTACGTGTGAGGGCGCGGGTTAGTGTTAGCGTACGGGTTAGGATTAGGGGACGTGTGAGGGTCAGGCTTTGGGGAAGGGTTAGGGTTAGGGTTCGGGCTAGGGTTAGGGTTAGGGGACGGGGATGGTTTAGGGTCCAGGTGAGCGTACGGCAACGCTTTAGGGGGAGCGTACGTGTGAGGGCGCGGGTTAGTGTTAGCTTACGGGTTAGGATTAGGGGACGGGTGAGGGTCAGGCTTCGGGGAAGGGTTAGGGTTAGGGTTCGGGCTAGGGTTAGGGTTAGGGGACGGGGACGGTTTAGGGTCCAGGTGAGGGTACGGCAACACTTTAGGGGGAGCATACGTGTTAGGGCGCGGGTTACTGTTAGCCTACGATTTAGGATTAGGGGACGGGTGAGGGTCAGGCTTCGGGGAAGGGTTAGGGTTAGGGTTCGGGCTAGGGTTAGGGTTAGGGGACGGGGACGGTTTAGGGTCCAGGTGAGTGTACGGCAACGCTTTACGGGGAGCGTACGTGTGAGGGCGCGGGTTAGTGTTAGCCTATGGGTTAGGATTAGGGGACGGGTGAGAGTCAGGCTTCGGGGAAGGCTTAGGCTTAGGGTTCGGGCTAGGGTTAGGGATAGGGGACGGGGACGGTTTAGGGTCCAGGTGAGGGTACGGCAACGCTTTAGGGGGAGCGTACGTGTGAGGGCGCGGGTTAGTGTTAGCGTACGGGTTAGGATTAGGGGACGTGTGAGGGTCAGGCTTTGGGGAAGGGTTAGGGTTAGGGTTCGGGCTAGGGTTAGGGTTAGGGGACGGGGATGGTTTAGGGTCCAGGTGAGCGTACGGCAACGCTTTAGGGGGAGCGTACGTGTGAGGGCGCGGGTTAGTGTTAGCGTACGGGTTAGGATTAGGGGACGGGTGAGGGTCAGGCTTCGGGGAAGGGTTAGGGTTAGGGTTCGGGCTAGGGTTAGGGTTAGGGGACGGGGACGGTTTAGGGTCCAGGTGAGGGTACGGCAACACTTTAGGGGGAGCATACGTGTTAGGGCGCGGGTTACTGTTAGCCTACGATTTAGGATTAGGGGACGGGTCAGGGTCAGGCTTCGGTGAAGGGTTAGGGTTAGGGTTCGGGCTAGGGTTAGGGTTAGGGGACGGGGACGGTTTAGTGTCCAGTGAGGGTACGGCAACGCTTTAGGGGGAGCGTACGTGTGAGGGCGCGGGTTAGTGTTAGCCTACGGGTTAGGATTAGGGGACGGGTGAGGGTCAGGCTTCGGGGAAGGGTTAGGGTTAGGGTTCGGGCTAGGGTTAGGGTTAGGGGACGGGGACGGTTTAGGGTCCAGGTGAGGGTACGGCAACGCTTTAGGGGGAGCGTACGTGTGAGGGCGTGGGTTAGTGTTAGCCTACGGGTTATGATTAGGGAACGGGTGAGGGTCAGGCTTCGGGGAAGGGTTAGGGTTAGGGTTCGGGCTAGGGTTAGGGTTAGGGGACGGGGACGATTTAGGGTCCAGGTGAGGGTACGGCAACGCTTAGGGGGAGTGTACGTGTGAGGGCGCGGGTTAGTGTTAGCCTACGGGTTAGGATTAGGGGACGGGTGAGGGTCAGGCTTCGGGGAAGGGTTAGGGTTAGGGTTCGGGCTAGGGTTAGGGTTAGGGGACGGGGACGGTTTAGGGTCCAGGTGAGGGTACAGCAACGCTTTATGGGGAGCGTACGTGTGAGGGCGCGGGTTAGTGTTAGCGTACGGGTTAGGATTAGGGGACGGGTGAGGGTCAGGCTTCGGGGAAGGGTTAGGGTTAGGCTTCAGGCTAGGGTTAGGGTTAGGGGACGGGGACGGTTTAGGGTCCAGGTGAGAGTACGGCAACGCTTTAGTGGGAGCGTACGTGTGAGGGCGCGGGTTAGTGTTAGCGTACGGGTTAGGATTAGGGGACGGGTGAGGGTCAGGCTTCGGGGAAGGGTTAGGGTTAGGGTTCGGGCTAGGGTTAGGGTTAGGGGACGGGGACGGTTTAGGGTCCAGGTGAGGGTACGGCAAAGCTTTAGGGGGAGCGTACGTGTGAGGGCGCGGTTAGTGTTAGCGTACGGTTTAGGATTAGGGGACGGGTGAGGGTCAGGCTTCGGGGAAGGCTTAGGTTTAGGGTTCGGGCTAGGGTTAGGGTTAGGGGACGGGGACGGTTTAGGGTCCAGGTGAGGGTACGGCAAAGCTTTAGGGGGAGCGTACGTGTGAGGGCGCGGTTAGTGTTAGCGTACGGTTTAGTATTCGGGGACGGGTGAGGGTCAGGCTTCGGGGAAGGGTTAGGGTTAGGGTTCGGGCTAGGGTTAGGGTTAGGGGACCGGGACGGTTTAGGGTCCAGGTGAGGGTACGGCAACGCTTTAGGGGGAGCGTACGTGTGAGGGCGCGGGTTAGTGTTAGCGTACGGGTTAGGATTAGGGGACGGGTGAGGGTCAGGCTTCGGGGAAGGGTTAGGGTTAGGGTTCGGGCTAGGGTTAGGGTTAGGGGACGGGGACGGTTTAGGGTCCAGGTGAGGGTACGGCAACGCTTTAGGGGGAGCGTACGTGTGAGGGCGCGGGTTAGTGTTAGCCTACGGGTTAGGATTAGGGGACGGGTGAGGGTCAGGCTTCGGGGAAGTGTTAGGTTTAGGGTTCGGGCTAGGGTTAGGTTTAGGGGACGGGGACGTGTTAGGGTCCAGGTGAGGGTACGGCAACGCTTTAGGGGGAGCGTACGTGTGAGGGCGCGGGTTAGTGTTAGCCTACGGGTTAGGATTAGGGGACGGGTGAGGGTCAGGCTTCGGGGAAGGGTTAGGGTTAGGGTTCGGGCTAGGGTTAGGGTTAGGGGACGGGGACAGTTTAGGTTCCAGGTGAGGGTACGGCAACGATTTCGGGGGAGCGTACGTGTGAGGGCGCGGGTTAGTGTTAGCGTACGGGTTAGGATTAGGGGACGGGTGAGGGTCAGGCTTCGGGGAAGGGTTAGGGTTAGGGTTCGGGCTAGGGTTAGGGTTAGGGGACGGGGACGGTTTAGGGTCCAGGTGAGGGTACAGCAACGCTTTAGGGGGAGCGTACGAGTGAGGGCGCGGTTTAGTGTTTGCCTACGGGTTAGGATTAGGGGACGGGTGAGGGTCAGGCTTCGGGGAAGGGTTAGGGTTAGGGTTCGGGCTAGGGTTAGGGTTAGGGGACGGGGACGGTTTAGGGTCCAGGTGAGGGTACGGCAACGCTTTAGGGGGAGCGTACGTGTGAGGGCGCGGGTTAGTGTTAGCCTACGGGTTAGGATTAGGGGACGGGTGAGGGTCAGGCTTCGGGAAAGTGTTAGGGTTAGGGTTCGGGCTAGGGTTAGGGTTAGGGGACGGGGACGGTTTAGGGTCCAGGTGAGGGTACAGCAACGCTTTAGGGGGAGCGTACGTGTGAGGGCGCGGGTTAGTGTTAGCCTACGGGTTAGGATTAGGGGATGGGTGAGGGTCAGGCTTCGGGGAAGGGTTAGGGTTAGGGTTCGGGCTAGGGTTAGGGTTAGGGGACGGGGACGGTTTAGGGTCCAGGTGAGGGTACGGCAACGCGTTAGGGGGAGCGTACGTGTGAGGGCGCGGGTTAGTGTTAGCGTACGGGTTAGGATTAGGGGACGGGTGAGGGTCAGGCTTCGGGGAAGGGTTAGGGTTAGGGTTCGGGCTAGGGTTAGGGTTAGGGGACGGGGACGGTTTAGGGTCCAGGTGAGGGTACGGCAACGCTTTAGGGGGAGCGTACGTGTGAGGGCGCGGGTTAGTGTTAGCATACGGTTTATGATTAGGGGACGAGTGAGGGTCAGACTTCGGGGAAGGGTTAGGGCTAGGGTTCGGGCTAGGGTTAGGGTTAGGGGACGGGGACGGTTTAGGGTCCAGGTGAGGGTACGGCAACGCTTTAGGGGGAGCGTACATGTGAGGGCGCAGGATAGTGTTAGCCTACGGGTTAGGATTAGGGGACGTGTGAGGGACAGGCTTCGGGGAAGGGTTAGGGTTAGGGTTCGGGCTAGGGTTAGGGTTAGGGGACGGGGACGGTTTAGGGTCCAGGTGAGGGAACGGCAAAGCTTTAGGGGGAGCGTACGTGTGAGGGCGCGGTTAGTGTTAGCGTACGGTTTAGGATTCGGGGACGGGTGAGGGTCAGGCTTCGGGGAAGGGTTAGGGTTAGGGTTCGGGCTAGGGTTAGGGTTAGGGGACCGGGACGGTTTAGGGTCCAGGTGAGGGTACGGCAACGCTTTAGGGGGAGCGTACGTGTGAGGGCGCAGGTTAGTGTTAGCGTACGGGTTAGGATTAGGGGACGGGTGAGGGTCAGGCTTCGGGGAAGGGTTAGGGTTAGGGTTCGGGCTAGGGTTAGAGTTAGGGGACGGGGACGGTTTAGGGTCCAGGTGAGGGTACGGCAACGCTTTAGGGGGAGCGTATGTGTGAGGGCGCGGGTTAGTGTTAGCCTACGGGTTAGGATTAGGGGACGGGTGAGGGTCAGGCTTCGGGGAAGTGTTACGTTTAGGGTTCGGGATAGGGTTAGGTTTAGGGGACGGGGACGTGTTAGGGTCCAGGTGAGGGTACGGCAACGCTTTAGGGGGAGCGTACGTGTGAGGGCGCGGGTTAGTGTTAGCCTACGGGTTAGGATTACGGGACGGGTGAGGGTCAGGCTTCGGGGAAGGGTTAGGGTTAGGGTTCGGGCTAGGGTTAGGGTTAGGGGACGGGGACAGTTTAGTTTCCAGGTGAGGGTACGGCAACGCTTTCGGGGGAGCGTACGTGTGAGGGCGCGGGTTAGTGTTAGCCTACGGGTTAGGATTAGGGGACGGGTGAGGGTCAGGCTTCGGGGAAGGGTTAGGTTTATGGTTCGGGCTAGGGTTAGGGTTAGGGGACGGGGAAGGTTTAGGGTCCAGGTGAGGGTACGGCAACGCTTTAGGGGGAATGTACGTGTGAGGGCGCGGGTTAGTGTTAGCGTACGGGTTAGGATTAGGGGACGGGTGAGGGTCAGGCTTCGGGGAAGGGTTAGGGTTAGGGTTCGGGCTAGGGTTAGGGTTAGGGGACGGGGACGGTTTAGGGTCCAGGTGAGGGTACGGCAACGCTTTAGGGGGAGCGTACGTGTGAGGGCGCGGGTTAGTGTTAGCCTACGGGTTAGGATTAGGGGACGGGTGAGGGTCAGGCTTCGGGAAAGTGTTAGGGTTAGGGTTCGGGCTAGGGTTAGGGTTAGGGGACGGGGACGGTTTAGGGTCCAGGTGAGGGTACGGCAACGCTTTAGGGGGAGCGTACGTGTGAGGGCGCGGGTTAGTGTTAGCCTACGGGTTAGTATTAGGGGACGGGTGAGGGTCAGGCTTCGGGGAAGGGTTAGGGTTAGGGCTAGGGTTAGGGTTAGGGGACGGGGACAGTTTAGGGTCCAGGTGAAGGTACGGCAACGCGTTAGGGGGAGCGTACGTGTGAGGACGCGGGTTAGTGTTAGCGTACGGGTTAGGATTAGGGGACGGGTGAGGGTCAGGCATCGGGGAAGGGTTAGGGTTAGGGTTCGGGCTAGGGTTAGGTTTAGGGGACGGGGACGGTTTAGGGCCAGTTGAGGGTACGGCAACGCGTTAGGGGGAGCGTACGTGTGAGGGCGCGGGTTAGTGTTAGCGTATGGGTTATGATTAGGGGACGGGTGAGGGTCAGGCTTCGGGGAAGGGTTAGGGTTAGGGTTCGGGCTAGGGTTAGGGTTAGGGGACGGGGACGGTTTAGGGTCCAGGTGAGGGTACGGCAACGCTTTAGGGGGAGCGTACGTGTGAGGGCGCGGGTTAGTGTTAGCCTACGGGTTAGGATTAGGGGACGGGTGAGGGTCAGGCTTCGGGGAAGGGTTAGGGTTAGGGTTCGGGCTAGGGTTAGGGTTAGGGGACGGGGACGGTTTAGGGTCCAGGTGAAGGTACAGCAACGCTTTAGGGGGAGCGTACTTGTGAGGGCGCGGGTTAGTGTTAGCCTACGGGTTAGGATTAGGGGACGGGTGAGGGTCAGGCTTCGGGGAAGGGTTAGGGTTAGGGTTCGGGCTTGGGTTAGGGTTAGGGGACGGGGACGGTTTAGGGTCCAGGTGAGGGTACGGCAACGTTTTAGGGGGAGCGTACGTGTGAGGGCGCGGGTTAGTGTTACCGTACGGGTTAGGATTAGGGGACGGGTGAGGGTCAGGCTTCGGGGATGGGTTAGGGTTAGGGTTCGGGCTAGGGTTAGGGTTAGGGGACGGGGACGGTTTAGGGTCCAGGTGACGGTACGGCAACGCGTTAGGGGGAGCGTACGTGTGAGGGCGCGGGTTAGTGTTAGTCTACGGGTTAGGATTAGGGGACGGGTGAGGTTCAGGCTTCGGGGAAGGGTTAGGGTTAGGGTTCGGGCTAGGGTTAGGGTTAGGGGACGGGGACGGTTTAGGGTCCAGGTGAGGGTACGGCAACGCTTTAGGGGGAGCGTACGTGTGAGGGCGCGGGTTAGTGTTAGCGTACGGGTTAGGATTAGGGGACGGGTGAGGGTCAGGCTTCGGGGAAGGGTTAGGGTTAGGGTTCGGGCTAGGGTTAGGGTTAGGGGACGGGGACGGTTTAGGGTCCAGGTGAGGGTACAGCAACGCTTTAGGGGGAGTGTACGTGTGAGGGCGCGGTTTAGTGTTTGCCTACGGGTTAGGATTAGGGGACGGGTGAGGGTCAGGCTTCGGGGAAGGGTTAGGGTTAGGGTTCGGGCTAGGGTTAGGGTTAGGGGACGGGGACGGTTTAGGGTCCAGGTGAGGGTACGGCAACGCTTTAGGGGGAGCGTACGTATGAGGGCGCGAGTTAGTGTTAGCCTACGGGTTAGGATTAGGGGACGGGTGAGGGTCAGGCTTCGGGAAAGTGTTAGGGTTAGGATTCGGGCTAGGGTTAGGGTTAGGGGACGGGGACGGTTTAGGGTCCAGGTGAGGGTACGGCAAAGCTTTAGGGGGAGCGTACGTGTGAGGGCGCGGGTTAGTGTTAGCCTACGGGTTAGGATTAGGGGACGGGTGAGGGTCAGGCTTCGGGGAAGGGTTAGGGTTAGGGTTCGGGCTAGGGTTAGGGTTAGGGGACGGGGACGGTTTAGGGTCCAGGTGAGGGTACGGCAACGCGTTAGGGGGAGCGTACGTGTGAGGGCGCGGGTTAGTGTTAGCGTACGGGTTAGGATTAGGGGACGGGTGAGGGTCAGGCTTCGGGGAAGGGTTAGGGTTAGGGTTCGGGCTAGGGTTAGGGTTAGGGGACGGGGACGGTTTAGGGTCCAGGTGAGGGTACGGCAACGCTTTAGGGGGAGCGTACGTGTGAGGGCGCGGGTTAGTGTTAGCGTACGGTTTATGATTAGGGGACGAGTGAGGGTCAGACTTCGGGGAAGGGTTAGGGCTAGGGTTCGGGCTAGGGTTAGGGTTAGGGGACGGGGACGGTTTAGGGTCCAGGTGAGGGTACGGCAACGCTTTAGGGGGAGCGTACATGTGAGGGCGCAGGATAGTGTTAGCCTACGGGTTAGGATTAGGGGACGTGTGAGGGACAGGCTTCGGGGAAGGGTTAGGGTTAGGGTTCGGGCTAGGGTTAGGGTTAGGGGACGGGGACGGTTTA
The DNA here is from genome assembly GCF_951394435.1 of Stenella coeruleoalba. Lineage (NCBI taxonomy): Eukaryota > Metazoa > Chordata > Mammalia > Artiodactyla > Delphinidae > Stenella > Stenella coeruleoalba. Next base: position 30,961 of record NW_027645973.1, on the reverse strand, counting down.
GGGTCCAGGTGAGGGAACGGCAAAGCTTTAGGGGGAGCGTACGTGTGAGGGCGCGGTTAGTGTTAGCGTACGGTTTAGGATTCGGGGACGGGTGAGGGTCAGGCTTCGGGGAAGGGTTAGGGTTAGGGTTCGGGCTAGGGTTAGGGTTAGGGGACCGGGACGGTTTAGGGTCCAGGTGAGGGTACGGCAACGCTTTAGGGGGAGCGTACGTGTGAGGGCGCAGGTTAGTGTTAGCGTACGGGTTAGGATTAGGGGACGGGTGAGGGTCAGGCTTCGGGGAAGGGTTAGGGTTAGGGTTCGGGCCAGGGTTAGGGTTAGGGGACGGGGACGGTTTAGGGTCCAGGTGAGGGTACGGCAACGCTTTAGGGGGAGCGTATGTGTGAGGGCGCGGGTTAGTGTTAGCCTACGGGTTAGGATTAGGGGACGGGTGAGGGTCAGGCTTCGGGGAAGTGTTACGTTTAGGGTTCGGGATAGGGTTAGGTTTAGGGGACGGGGACGTGTTAGGGTCCAGGTGAGGGTACGGCAACGCTTTCGGGGGAGCGTACGTGTGAGGGCGCGGGTTAGTGTTAGCCTACGGGTTAGGATTAGGGGACGGGTGAGGGTCAGGCTTCGGGGAAGGGTTAGGTTTATGGTTCGGGCTAGGGTTAGGGTTAGGGGACGGGGAAGGTTTAGGGTCCAGGTGAGGGTACGGCAACGCTTTAGGGGGAATGTACGTGTGAGGGCGCGGGTTAGTGTTAGCGTACGGGTTAGGATTAGGGGACGGGTGAGGGTCAGGCTTCGGGGAAGGGTTAGGGTTAGGGTTCGGGCTAGGGTTAGGGTTAGGGGACGGGGACGGTTTAGAGTCCAGGTGAGGGTACGGCAACGCTTTAGGGGGAGCGTACGTGTGAGGGCGCGGGTTAGTGTTAGCCTACGGGTTAGGATTAGGGGACGGGTGAGGGTCAGGCTTCGGGAAAGTGTTAGGGTTAGGGTTCGGGCTAGGGTTAGGGTTAGGGGACGGGGACGGTTTAGGGTCCAGGTGAGGGTACGGCCACGCTTTAGGGGGAGCGTACGTGTGAGGGCGCGGGTTAGTGTTAGCCTACGGGTTAGTATTAGGGGACGGGTGAGGGTCAGGCTTCGGGGAAGGGTTAGGGTTAGGGCTAGGGTTAGGGTTAGGGGACGGGGACAGTTTAGGGTCCAGGTGAAGGTACGGCAACGCGTTAGGGGGAGCGTACGTGTGAGGGCGCGGGTTAGTGTTAGCGTACGGGTTAGGATTAGGGGACGGGTGAGGGTCAGGCATCGGGGAAGGGTTAGGGTTAGGGTTCGGGCTAGGGTTAGGTTTAGGGGACGGGGACGGTTTAGGGCCAGTTGAGGGTACGGCAACGCGTTAGGGGGAGCGTACGTGTGAGGGCGCGGGTTAGTGTTAGCGTATGGGTTATGATTAGGGGACGGGTGAGGGTCAGGCTTCGGGGAAGGGTTAGGGTTAGGGTTCGGGCTAGGGTTAGGGTTAGGGGACGGGGACGGTTTAGGGTCCAGGTGAGGGTACGGCAACGCTTTAGGGGGAGCGTACGTGTGAGGGCGCGGGTTAGTGTTAGCCTACGGGTTAGGATTAGGGGACGGGTGAGGGTCAGGCTTCGGGGAAGGGTTAGGGTTAGGGTTCGGGCTAGGGTTAGGGTTAGGGGACGGGGACGGTTTAGGGTCCAGGTGAAGGTACAGCAACGCTTTAGGGGGAGCGTACTTGTGAGGGCGCGGGTTAGTGTTAGCCTACGGGTTAGGATTAGGGGACGGGTGAGGGTCAGGCTTCGGGGAAGGGTTAGGGTTAGGGTTCGGGCTTGGGTTAGGGTTAGGGGACGGGGACGGTTTAGGGTCCAGGTGAGGGTACGGCAACGTTTTAGGGGGAGCGTACGTGTGAGGGCGCGGGTTAGTGTTAGCGTACGGGTTAGGATTAGGGGACGGGTGAGGGTCAGGCTTCGGGGATGGGTTAGGGTTAGGGTTCGGGCTAGGGTTAGGGTTAGGGGACGGGGACGGTTTAGGGTCCAGGTGACGGTACGGCAACGCGTTAGGGGGAGCGTACGTGTGAGGGCGCGGGTTAGTGTTAGTCTACGGGTTAGGATTAGGGGACGGGTGAGGTTCAGGCTTCGGGGAAGGGTTAGGGTTAGGGTTCGGGCTAGGGTTAGGGTTAGGGGACGGGGACGGTTTAGGGTCCAGGTGAGGGTACGGCATTGCGTTAGGGGAGCGTACGTGTGAGGGCGCGGGTTAGTGTTAGCGTAAGGGTTAGGATTAGGGGACGGGTGAGGGTCAGGCTTCGGGGAAGGGTTAGGGTTAGGGTTCGGGCTAGGGTTAGGGTTAGGGGACGGGGACGGTTTAGGGTCCAGGTGAGAGTACGGCAACGCTTTAGGGGGAGCGTACGTGTGAGGGCGTGGGTTAGTGTTAGCCTACGGGTTATGATTAGGGAACGGGTGAGGGTCAGGCTTCGGGGAAGGGTTAGGGTTAGGGTTCCGGCTAGGGTTAAGGTTAGGGGACGGGGACGATTTAGGGTCCAGGTGAGGGTACGGCAACGCTTTAGGGGGAGCGTACGTGTGAGGGCGCGGATTAGTGTTAGCCTACGGGTTAGGATTAGGGGACGGGTGAGGGTCAGGCTTCGGGGAAGGGTTAGGGTTAGGGTTCGGGCTAGGGTTAGGGGACGGGGACGGTTTAGGGTCCAGGTGAGGGTACGGCAACGCTTTATGGGGAACGTACGTGTGAGGGCACGGGTTAGTGTTAGCGTACGGGTTAGGATTAGGGGACGGGTGAGGGTCAGGCTTCGGGGAAGGGTTAGGGTTAGGGTTCAGGCTAGGGTTAGGGTTAGGGGACGGGGACGGTTTAGGGTCCAGGTGAGGGTACGGCAACGCTTTAGTGGGAGCGTACGTGTGAGGGCGCGGGTTAGTGTTAGCCTACGGGTTAGGATTAGGGGACGGGTGAGGGTCAGGCTTCGGGGAAGGGTTAGGGTTAGGGTTCGGGCTAGGGTTAGGGTTAGGGGACGGGGACGGTTTAGGGTCCAGGTGAGGGTACGGCAACGCTTTAGGGGGAGCGTACGTGTGAGAGTGCGGGTTAGTGTTAGCGTACGGGTTAGGATTAGGGGACGGGTGAGGGTCAGGCTTCGGGAAAGGCTTAGGGTTAGGGTTCGGGCTAGGGTTAGGGTTAGGGGACGGGGACGGTTTAGGGTCCAGGTGAGGGTACGGCAAAGCTTTAGGGGGAGCGTATGTGTGAGGGCGCGGGTTAGTGTTAGCCTACGTGTTAGGATTAGGGGACGGGTGAGGGACAGGCTTCGGGGAAGGGTTAGGGTTAGGGTTCGGGCTAGGATTAGGGTTAGCGGACGGGGACGGGTTAGGGTCCAGGTGAGGGTACGGCAACGATTTACGGGGAGCGTACGTGTTAGGGCACGGGTTAGTGTTACCGTATGGGTTAGGATTAGGGGACGGGTGAGGGTCAGGCTTCGGGGAAGGGTTAGGGTTAGGGTTCGGGCTAGGGTTAGGGTTAGGGGACGGGGACGGTTTAGGGTCCAGGTGAGGGTACGGCAACGCTTTGGGGGAGCGTACGTGTGAGGGCGCGGGTTAGTGTTAGCCTACGGGTTAGGATTAGGGGACGGGTGAGGGTCAGGCTTCGGGGAAGTGTTAGGGTTAGGGTTCGGGCTAGGGTTAGGGTTAGGGGACGGGGACGGTTTAGGGTCCAGGTGAGGGTACGGCAACGTTTTAGGGGGAGCGTACGTGTGAGGGCGCGGGTTAGTGTTAGCGTACGGGTTATGATTAGGGGACGGGTGAGGGTCAGGCTTCGGGGAAGGGTTAGGGTTAGGGTTCGGGCTAGGGTTAGGGTTAGGGGACGGGGAGGGTTTAGGTTCCAGGTGACGGTACGGCAACGCTTTAGGGGGAGCGTACGTGTGAGGGCGCGGGTTAGTGTTAGCGTACGGGTTAGGATTAGGGGACGGGTGAGGGTCAGGCTTCGGGGAAGGGTTAGGGTTAGGGTTCGGGCTAGGGTTAGGGTTAGGGGACGGGAACGGTTTAGGGTCCAGGTGAGGGTACGGCAACGCGTTAGGGGAGCGTACGTGTGAGGGCGCGGGTTAGTGTTAGCGTACGGGTTAGGATTAGGTGACGGGTGAGGGTCAGGCTTCGGGGAAGGGTTAGGGTTAGGGTTCGGGCTAGGGTTAGGGTTAGGGGACGGGGACAGTTTAGGGTCCAGGTGAGGGTACGGCAACGCTTTAGGGGGAGCGTACGTGTGAGGGCGCGGGTTAGTGTTAGCCTACGGGTTAGGATTAGGGGACGGGTGAGGGTCAGGCTTCGGGGAAGGGTTAGGGTTAAGGTTCGGGCTAGGGTTAGGGTTAGGGGACGGGGACGGGTTAGGGTCCATGTGAGGGTACGGCAACGCTTTAGTGGGAGCGTACGTGTGAGGGCGCGGGTTAGTGTTAGCCTACGGGTTAGGATTAGGGCACGGGTGAGGGTCAGGCTTCGGGGAAGGGTTAGGGTTAAGGTTCGGGCTAGGGTTAGGGTTAGGGGACGGGGACGGTTTAGGGTCCAGGTGAGGGTACGGCAACGCTTTAGGAGGAGCGTACGTGTGAGAGTGCGGGTTAGTGTTAGCGTACGGGTTAGGATTAGGGGACGGGTGAGGGTCAGGCTTCGGGGAAGGGTTAGGGTTAGGGTTCGGGCTAGGGTTAGGGTTAGGGAACGGGGATGGTTTAGGGTCCAGGTGAGGGTACGGCAAAGCTTTAGGGGGAGCGTACGTGTGAGGGCACGGGTTAGTGTTAGCCTACGGGTTAGGATTAGGGGACGGGTGAGGGTCAGGCTTCGGGGAAGGGTTAGGGTTAGGGTTCGGGCTAGGATTAGGGTTAGGGGACGGGGACGGGTTAGGGTCCAGCTGAGGGTACGGCAACGCTTTACGGGGAGCGTACGTGTTAGGGCGCGGGTTAGTGTTACCGTACGGGTTAGGATTAGGGGACGGGTGAGGGTCAGGCTTCGGGGAAGGGTTAGGGTTAGGGTTCGGGCTAGGGTTAGGGTTAGGGGACGGGGACGGTTTAGGATCCACGTGAGGGTACGGCAACGCTTTAGGGGGAGCGTACGTGTGAGGGCGCGGGTTAGTGTTAGCCTACGGGTTAGGATTAGGGGACGGGTGAGGGTCAGGCTTCGGGGAAGGGTTAGGGTTAAGGTTCGGGCTAGGGTTAGGGTTAGGGGACGGGGACGGGTTAGGGTCCAGGTGAGGGTACGGCAACGCTTTAGGGGGAGCGTACGTGTTAGGGCGCGGGTTAGTGTTACCGTACGGGTTAGGATTAGGGGAAGGGTGAGGGTCAGGCTTCGGGGAAGGGTTAGTGTTAGGGTTCGGGCTAGGGTTAGGGTTAGGGGACGGGGACGGCTTAGGGTCCAGGTGAGGGTACGGCCACGCTTTAGGGGGAGCGTACGTGTGAGGGCGCGTGTTAGTGTTAGCCTACGGGTTAGGATTAGGGGACGGGTGAGGGTCAGGCTTCGGGGAAGGGTTAGGGTTAGGGTTCGGGCTAGGGTTAGGGTTAGGGGACGGGGACGGTTTAGGGTCCAGGTGAGGGTACAGCAACGCTTTAGGGGGAGCGTACGTGTGAGGGCGCATGTTAGTGTTAGCGTACGGGTTAGGATTACGGGACGTGTGAGTGTCAGGCTTCGGGAAAGGGTTAGGGTTAGGGTTCGGGCCAGGGTTAGGGTTAGGGGACGGGGACGGTTTAGGGTCCAGGTGAGGGTACGGCAATGCTTTAGGGGGAGCGTACGCGTGAGGGCGCGGGTTAGTGTTAGCCTACGGGTTAGGATTACGGGACGGGTGAGGGTCAGGCTTCGGGGAAGGGTTAGGGTTAGGGTTCGGGCTAGGTTTAGGGTTAGGGGACGGGGACGGTTTAGGGTCCAGGTGAGGGTACGGCAACGCCTTAGGGGGAGCGTACGTTTGAGGGCGCGGGTTAGTGTTATCCTATGGGTTAGGATTAGGGGACGGGTGAGGGTCAGGCTTCGGGGAAGGGTTAGGGTTAGGGTTCGGGCTACGGTTAGGGTTAGGGGACGGGGACGGTTTAGGGTCCAGGTGAGGGTACGGCAACGGTTTAGGGGGAGCGTACGTGTGAGGGCGCGGGTTAGTGTTAGCGTACGGGTTAGGATTAGGGGACGGGTGAGGGTCAGGCTTCGGGGAAGGGTTAGGGTTAGGGTTCGGGCTAGGTTTAGGGTTAGGGGACGGGGACGGTTTAGGGTCCAGGTGAGGGTTCGGCAACGCTTTACGGGGAGCGTACGTGTGAGAGCGCGGGTTAGTGTTAGCCTACGGGTTAGGATTAGGGGACGGGTGAGGGTCAGGCTTCGGGGAAGGGTTAGGGTTAGGGTTCGGGCTAGGGTTAGGGTTAGGGGATGGGGACGGTTTAGGGTCCAGGTGAGGGTACGGCAAAGCTTTAGGGGGAGCCTACGTGTGAGGGCGCGGGTTAGTGTTAGCGTACGGGTTAGTATTAGGGGACGGGTGAGGGTCAGGCTTCGGGGAAGGGTTAGGGTTAGGGTTCGGGCTAGGGTTAGGGTTAGGGGACGGGGACGGTTTAGGGTCCAGGTGAGGGTACGGCAATGCTTTAGGGGGAGCATACGTGTGAGGGCACGGGTTAGTGTTAGCCTACGGATTAGGATTAGGGGACGGCTGAGGGTCAGGCTTCGGGGAAGGGTTAGGGTTAGTGTTCGGGCTAGGGTTAGTTTGAGGGGACGGGGACGGTTTAGGGTCCAGGTGAGGGTACGGCAACGCTTTAGGGGGAGCATACGTGTGAGGGCACGGGTTAGTGTTAGCCTACGGATTAGGATTAGGGGACGGCTGAGGGTCAGGATTCGGGGAAGGGTTAGGGTTAGGGTTCGGGCCAGGGTTAGTGTTAGGGGACGGGGACGGTTTAGGGTCCAGGTGAGGGTACGGCAAAGCTTTAGGCGGAGCGTACGTGTGAGGGCGCGGGTTAGTGTTAGCGTACGGGTTCGGATTAGGGGACGGGTGAGGGTCAGGCTTCGGGGAAGGGTTAGGGTTAGGGGACGGGGACGGTTAAGAGCCCAGGTGAGGGTACGGCAACGCTTTAGGGGGAGCGTACGTGTGAGGACGCGGGTTAGTGTTAGCCTACGAGTTAAGATTAGGGGACGGGTGAGGGTCAGGCTTCGGGGAAGGGTTAGGGTTAGGGTTCGCGCTAGGGTTAGGGTTAGGGGCCGGGGACGGTTTAGTGTCCAGTGGGGGTACGGCAACGGTTTAGGGGGAGCGTACGTGTGAGGGCGCGGGTTAGTGTTAGCCTACGGGTTAGGATTAGGGGACGGTTGAGGGTGAGGCTTCGGGGAAGGGTTAGGGTTAGGGTTCGGGCTAGGGTTAGGGTTAGGGGATGGGGACGGTTTAGGGTCCAGGTGAGGGTACGGCAAAGCTTTAGGGGGAGCCTACGTGTGAGGGCGCGGGTTAGTGTTAGCGTACGGGTTAGGATTAGGGGACGGGTGAGGGTCAGGCTTCGGGGAAGGGTTAGGGTTAGGGTGCGGGCTAGGGTTAGGGTTAGGGGACGGGGACGGTTAAGAGCCCAGGTGAGGGTACGGCAACGCTTTAGGGGGAGCGTACGTGTGAGGGCGCGGGTTAGTGTTAGCCTACGGGTTAGGATTAGGGGACGGGTGAGGGTCAGGCTTCGGGGAAGGGTTAGGGTTAGGGTTCGGGCTAGGGTTAGGGTTAGGGGACGGGGACGGTTTAGGGTCCAGGTGAGGGTATGGCAACGCTTTAGGGGGAGCATACGTGTGAGGGCACGGGTTAGTGTTAGCCTACGGATTAGGATTAGGGGACGGCTGAGGGTCAGGCTTCGGGGAAGGGTTAGGGTTAGGGTTCGGGCCAGGGTTAGTGTTAGGGGACGGGGACGGTTTAGGGTCCAGGTGAGGGTACGGGAAAGCTTTAGGCGGAGCGTACGTGTGAGGGCGCGGGTTAGTGTTAGCGTACGGGTTAGGATTAGGGGACGGGTGAGGGTCAGGCTTCGGGGAAGGGTTAGGGTTAGGGTTCGGGCTAGGGTTAGGGTTAGGGGACGGGAACGGTTTAGGGTCCAGGTGAGGGTACGGCAACGCGTTAGGGGAGCGTACGTGTGAGGGCGCGGGTTAGTGTTAGCGTACGGGTTAGGATTAGGTGACGGGTGAGGGTCAGGCTTCGGGGAAGCGTTAGGGTTAGGGTTCGGGCTAGGGTTAGGGTTAGGGGACGGGGACGGTTTAGGGTCCAGGTGAGGGTACGGCAACGCTTTAGGGGGAGCGTACGTGTGAGGGCGCGGGTTAGTGTTAGCCTACGGGTTAGGATTAGGGGACGGGTGAGGGTCAGGCTTCGGGGAAGGGTTAGGGTTAAGGTTCGGGCTAGGGTTAGGGTTAGGGGACGGGGACGGGTTAGGGTCCATGTGAGGCTACGGCAACGCTTTAGTGGGAGCGTACGTGTGAGGGCGCGGGTTAGTGTTAGCCTACGGGTTAGGATTAGGGCACGGGTGAGGGTCAGGCTTCGGGGAAGGGTTAGGGTTAAGGTTCGGGCTAGGGTTAGGGTTATGGGACGGGGACGGTTTAGGGTCCAGGTGAGGGTACGGCAACGCTTTAGGAGGAGCGTACGTGTGAGAGTGCGGGTTAGTGTTAGCGTACGGGTTAGGATTAGGGGACGGGTGAGGGTCAGGCTTCGGGGAAGGGTTAGGGTTAGGGTTCGGGCTAGGGTTAGGGTTAGGGAACGGGGACGGTTTAGGGTCCAGGTGAGGGTACGGCAAAGCTTTAGGGGGAGCGTACGTGTGAGGGCACGGGTTAGTGTTAGCCTACGGGTTAGGATTAGGGGACGGGTGAGGGTCAGGCTTCGGGGAAGGGTTAGGGTTAGGGTTCGGGCTAGGATTAGGGTTAGGGGACGGGGACGGGTTAGGGTCCAGCTGAGGGCACGGCAACGCTTTACGGGGAGCGTACGTGTTAGGGCGCGGGTTAGTGTTACCGTACGGGTTAGGATTAGGGGACGGGTGAGGGTCAGGCTTCGGGGAAGGGTTAGGGTTAGGGTTCGGGCTAGGGTTAGGGTTAGGGGACGGGGACGGTTTAGGATCCACGTGAGGGTACGGCAACGCTTTAGGGGGAGCGTACGTGTGAGGGCGCGGGTTAGTGTTAGCCTACGGGTTAGGATTAGGGGTCGGGTGAGGGTCAGGCTTCGGGGAAGGGTTAGGGTTAAGGTTCGGGCTAGGGTTAGGGTTAGGGGACGGGGACGGGTTAGGGTCCAGGTGAGGGTACGGCAAAGCTTTAGGGGGAGCGTACGTGTTAGGGCGCGGGTTAGTGTTACCGTACGGGTTAGGATTAGGGGAAGGGTGAGGGTCAGGCTTCGGGGAAGGGTTAGTGTTAGGGTTCGGGCTAGGGTTAGGGTTAGGGGACGGGGACGGCTTAGGGTCCAGGTGAGGGTACGGCCACGCTTTAGGGGGAGCGTACGTGTGAGGGCGCGTGTTAGTGTTAGCCTACGGGTTAGGATTAGGGGACGGGTGAGGGTCAGGCTTCGGGGAAGGGTTAGGGTTAGGGTTCGGGCTAGGGTTAGGGTTAGGGGACGGGGACGGTTTAGGGTCCAGGTGAGGGTACAGCAACGCTTTAGGGGGAGCGTACGTGTGAGGGCGCATGTTAGTGTTAGCGTACGGGTTAGGATTACGGGACGTGTGAGGGTCAGGCTTCGGGAAAGGGTTAGGGTTAGGGTTCGGGCTAGGGTTAGGGTTAGGGGACGGGGACGGTTTAGGGTCCAGGTGAGGGTACGGCAACGCTTTAGGGGGAGCGTACGTGTGAGGGCGCGGGTTAGTGTTAGCGTACGGGTTAGGATTAGGGGACGGGTGAGGGTCAGGCTTCGGGGAAGGGTTAGGGTTAGGGTTCGGGCTAGGTTTAGGGTTAGGGGACGGGGACGGTTTAGGGTCCAGGTGAGGGTTCGGCAACGCTTTACGGGGAGCGTACGTGTGAGAGCGCGGGTTAGTGTTAGCCTACGGGTTAGGATTAGGGGACGGGTGAGGGTCAGGCTTCGGGGAAGGGTTAGGGTTAGGGTTCGGGCTAGGGTTAGGGTTAGGGGATGGGGACGGTTTAGGGTCCAGGTGAAGGTACGGCAAAGCTTTAGGGGGAGCCTACGTGTGAGGGCGCGGGTTAGTGTTAGCGTACGGGTTAGTATTAGGGGACGGGTGAGGGTCAGGCTTCGGGGAAGGGTTAGGGTTAGGGTTCGGGCTAGGGTTAGGGTTAGGGGACGGGGACGGTTTAGGGTCCAGGTGAGGGTACGGCAATGCTTTAGGGGGAGCATACGTGTGAGGGCACGGGTTAGTGTTAGCCTACGGATTAGGATTAGGGGACGGCTGAGGGTCAGGCTTCGGGGAAGGGTTAGGGTTAGTGTTCGGGCTAGGGTTAGTTTGAGGGGACGGGGACGGTTTAGGGTCCAGGTGAGGGTACGGCAACGCTTTAGGGGGAGCATACGTGTGAGGGCACGGGTTAGTGTTAGCCTACGGATTAGGATTAGGGGACGGCTGAGGGTCAGGCTTCGGGGAAGGGTTAGGGTTAGGGTTCGGGCCAGGGTTAGTGTTAGGGGACGGGGACGGTTTAGGGTCCAGGTGAGGGTACGGCAAAGCTTTAGGCGGAGCGTACGTGTGAGGGCGCGGGTTAGTGTTAGCGTACGGGTTCGGATTAGGGGACGGGTGAGGGTCAGGCTTCGGGGAAGGGTTAGGGTTAGGGTTCGGGCTAGGGTTAGGGTTAGGGGACGGGGACGGTTAAGAGCCCAGGTGAGGGTACGGCAACGCTTTAGGGGGAGCGTACGTGTGAGGACGCGGGTTAGTGTTAGCCTACGGGTTAGGATTAGGGGACGGGTGAGGGTCAGGCTTCGGGGAAGGGTTAGGGTTAGGGTTCGCGCTAGGGTTAGGGTTAGGGGCCGGGGACGGTTTAGTGTCCAGTGGGGGTACGGCAACGGTTTAGGGGGAGCGTACGTGTGAGGGCGCGGGTTAGTGTTAGCCTACGGGTTAGGATTAGGGGACGGTTGAGGGTGAGGCTTCGGGGAAGGGTTAGGGTTAGGGTTCGGGCTAGGGTTAGGGTTAGGGGATGGGGACGGTTTAGGGTCCAGGTGAGGGTACGGCAAAGCTTTAGGGGGAGCCTACGTGTGAGGGCGCGGGTTAGTGTTAGCGTACGGGTTAGGATTAGGGGACGGGTGAGGGTCAGGCTTCGGGGAAGGGTTAGGGTTAGGGTGCGGGCTAGGGTTAGGGTTAGGGGACGGGGACGGTTAAGAGCCCAGGTGAGGGTACGGCAACGCTTTAGGGGGAGCGTACGTGTGAGGGCGCGGGTTAGTGTTAGCCTACGGGTTAGGATTAGGGGACGGGTGAGGGTCAGGCTTCGGGGAAGGGTTAGGGTTAGGGTTCGGGCTAGGGTTAGGGTTAGGGGACGGGGACGGTTTAGGGTCCAGGTGAGGGTACGGCAACGCTTTAGGGGGAGCATACGTGTGAGGGCATGGGTTAGTGTTAGCCTACGGATTAGGATTAGGGGACGGCTGAGGGTCAGGCTTCGGGGAAGGGTTAGGGTTAGGGTTCGGGCCAGGGTTAGTGTTAGGGGACGGGGACGGTTTAGGGTCCAGGTGAGGGTACGGGAAAGCTTTAGGCGGAGCGTACGTGTGAGGGCGCGGGTTAGTGTTAGCGTACGGGTTCGGATTAGGGGACGGGTGAGGGTCAGGCTTCGGGGAAGGGTTAGGGTTAGGGTTCGGGCTAGGGTTAGGGTTAGGGGACGGGGACGGTTAAGAGCCCAGGTGAGGGTACGGCAACGCTTTAGGGGGAGCGTACGTGTGAGGACGCGGGTTAGTGTTAGCCTACGGGTTAGGATTAGGGGACGGGTGAGGGTCAGGCTTCGGGGAAGGGTTAGGGTTAGGGTTCGCGCTAGGGTTGGGTTAGGGGCCGGGGACGGTTTAGTGTACAGTGGGGGTACGGCAACGGTTTAGGGGGAGCGTACGTGTGAGGGCGCGGGTTAGTGTTAGCCTACGGGTTAGGATTAGGGGACGGGTGAGGGTCAGGCTTCGGGGAAGGGTTAGGGTTAGGGTTCGGGCTAGGGTTAGGGTTAGGGGACGGGGACGGTTTAGGGTCCAGGTGAGTGTACGGCAACGCTTTACGGGGAGCGTACGTGTGAGGGCGCGGGTTAGTGTTAGCCTATGGGTTAGGATTAGGGGACGGGTGAGAGTCAGGCTTCGGGGAAGGCTTAGGCTTAGGGTTCGGGCTAGGGTTAGGGATAGGGGACGGGGACGGTTTAGGGTCCAGGTGAGGGTACGGCAACGCTTTAGGGGGAGCGTACGTGTGAGGGCGCGGGTTAGTGTTAGCGTACGGGTTAGGATTAGGGGACGTGTGAGGGTCAGGCTTTGGGGAAGGGTTAGGGTTAGGGTTCGGGCTAGGGTTAGGGTTAGGGGACGGGGATGGTTTAGGGTCCAGGTGAGCGTACGGCAACGCTTTAGGGGGAGCGTACGTGTGAGGGCGCGGGTTAGTGTTAGCGTACGGGTTAGGATTAGGGGACGGGTGAGGGTCAGGCTTCGGGGAAGGGTTAGGGTTAGGGTTCGGGCTAGGGTTAGGGTTAGGGGACGGGGACGGTTTAGGGTCCAGGTGAGGGTACGGCAACACTTTAGGGGGAGCATACGTGTTAGGGCGCGGGTTACTGTTAGCCTACGATTTAGGATTAGGGGACGGGTGAGTGTCAGGCTTCGGTGAAGGGTTAGGGTTAGGGTTCGGGCTAGGGTTAGGGTTAGGGGACGGGGACGGTTTAGTGTCCAGTGAGGGTACGGCAACGCTTTAGGGGGAGCGTACGTGTGAGGGCGTCGGGTAGTGTTAGCCTACGGGTTAGGATTAGGGGACGGGTGAGGGTCAGGCTTCGGGGAAGGGTTAGGGGTAGGGTTCGGGCTAGGGTTAGGGTTAGGGGACGGGGACGGTTTAGGGTCCAGGTGAGGGTACGGCAACGCTTTAGGGGGAGCGTACGTCTGAGGGCGCGGGTTAGTGTTAGCGTACGGGTTAGGATTAGGGGACGGGTGAGGGTCAGGCTTCGGGGAAGGGTTAGGGTTAGGGTTCGGGCTAGGGTTAGGGTTAGGGGACGGGGACGGTTTAGGGTCCAGGTGAGGGTACGGCAACGCTTTAAGGGGAGAGTACGTGTGAGAGTGCGGGTTAGTGTTAGAGTACGGGTTACGATTAGGGGACGGGTGAGGGTCAGGCTTCGGGGAAGGCTTAGGGTTAGGGTTCGGGCTAGGTTTAGGGTTAGGGGACGGGGACGGTTTAGGGTCCAGGTGAGGGTACGGCAAAGCTTTGGGGGAGCGTACGTGTGAGGGCGCGGGTTAGTGTTAGCGTACGGGTTAGAATTAGGGGACGGGTGAGGGTCAGGCTTCGGGGAAGGGTTAGGTTTAGGGTTCGCGCTAGGGTTAGGGTTAGGGGACGGGGACGGTTTAGGGTCCAAGTGAGGGTTCGGCAACGCTTTAGGGGGAGCGTACGTGTTAGGGCGCGGGTTAGTGTTACCGTACGGGTTAGGATTAGGGGACGGGTGAGGGTCAGGCTTCGGGGAAGGGTTAGGGTTAGGGTTCGGGCTAGGGTTAGGGTTAGGGGACGGGGACGGTTTAGGGTCCAGGTGAGGGTACGGCAACGCTTTAGGGGGAGCGTACGTCTGAGGGGGCGGGTTAGTGTTAGCCTACGGATTAGGATTAGGGGACGGGTGAGGGTCAGGCTTCGGGGAAGGGTTAGGGTTAGGGTTCGGGCTAGGGTTAGGGTTAGGGGACGGGGACGGTTTAGGGTCCAGGTGAGGGTACGGCAACGCTTTAGGGGGAGCGTACATGTGAGGGCGCGGGTTAGTGTTAGCGTACGGGTTAGGATTAGGGGACGGGTGAGGGTCAGGCTTCGGGGAAGGGTTAGGGTTAGGGTTCGGGCTAGGGTTAGGTTTAGGGGATGGGGACGGTTTAGGGTCCAGGTGAGGGTACGGCAACGCTTTAGGGGGAGCGTACGTGTGAGGGAGCGGGTTAGTGTTAGCCTACGGGTTAGGATTAGGGGACGGGTGAGGGTCAGGCTTCGGGGAAGGGTAAGGTTTAAGGTTCGGGCTAGTGTTAGGGTTACGGGACGGGGACGGTTTAGGGTCCAGGTGAGGGTACGGCAAAGCTTTAGGGGGAGCCTACGTGTGAGGGCGCAGGTTAGTGTTAGCGTACGGGTTAGTATTAGGGGACGGGTGAGGGTCAGGCTTCGGGGAAGGGTTAGGGTTAGGGTTCGGGCTAGGGTTAGGGTTAGGGGACGGGGACGGTTTAGGGTCCAGGTGAGGGTACGGCAATGCTTTAGGGGGAGCATACGTGTGAGGGCACGGGTTAGTGTTAGCCTACGGATTAGGATTAGGGGACGGCTGAGGGTCAGGCTTCGGGGAAGGGTTAGGGTTAGTGTTCGGGCTAGGGTTAGTTTGAGGGGACGGGGACGGTTTAGGGTCCAGGTGAGGGTACGGCAACGCTTTAGGGGGAGCGTACGTGTGAGGGCACGGGTTAGTGTTAGCCTACGGATTAGGATTAGGGGACGGCTGAGGGTCAGGCTTCGGGGAAGGGTTAGGGTTAGGGTTCGGGCCAGGGTTAGGGTTAGGGGACGGGGACGGTTTAGGGTCCAGGTGAGGGTACGGCAAAGCTTTAGGCGGAGCGTACGTGTGAGGGCGCGGGTTAGTGTTAGCGTACGGGTTCGGATTAGGGGACGGGTGAGGGTCAGGCTTCGGGGAAGGGTTAGGGTTAGGGTTCGGGCTAGGGTTAGGGTTAGGGGACGGGGACGGTTAAGAGCCCAGGTGAGGGTACGGCAACGCTTTAGGGGGAGCGTACGTGTGAGGACGCGGGTTAGTGTTAGCCTACGGGTTAGGATTAGGGGACGGGTGAGGGTCAGGCTTCGGGGAAGGGTTAGGGTTAGGGTTCGCGCTAGGGTTGGGTTAGGGGCCGGGGACGGTTTAGTGTCCAGTGGGGGTACGGCAACGGTTTAGGGGGAGCGTACGTGTGAGGGCGCGGGTTAGTGTTAGCCTACGGGTTAGGATTAGGGGACGGTTGAGGGTGAGGCTTCGGGGAAGGGTTAGGGTTAGGGTTCGGGCTAGGGTTAGGGTTAGGGGATGGGGACGGTTTAGGGTCCAGGTGAGGGTACGGCAAAGCTTTAGGGGGAGCCTACGTGTGAGGGCGCGGGTTAGTGTTAGCGTACGGGTTAGGATTAGGGGACGGGTGAGGGTCAGGCTTCGGGGAAGGGTTAGGGTTAGGGTGCGGGCTAGGGTTAGGGTTAGGGGACGGGGACGGTTAAGAGCCCAGGTGAGGGTACGGCAACGCTTTAGGGGGAGCGTACGTGTGAGGGCGCGGGTTAGTGTTAGCCTACGGGTTAGGATTAGGGGACGGGTGAGGGTCAGGCTTCGGGGAAGGGTTAGGGTTAGGGTTCGGGCTAGGGTTAGGGTTAGGGGACGGGGACGGTTTAGGGTCCAGGTGAGGGTACGGCAACGCTTTAGGGGGAGCATACGTGTGAGGGCATGGGTTAGTGTTAGCCTACGGATTAGGATTAGGGGACGGCTGAGGGTCAGGCTTCGGGGAAGGGTTAGGGTTAGGGTTCGGGCCAGGGTTAGTGTTAGGGGACGGGGACGGTTTAGGGTCCAGGTGAGGGTACGGGAAAGCTTTAGGCGGAGCGTACGTGTGAGGGCGCGGGTTAGTGTTAGCGTACGGGTTCGGATTAGGGGACGGGTGAGGGTCAGGCTTCGGGGAAGGGTTAGGGTTAGGGTTCGGGCTAGGGTTAGGGTTAGGGGACGGGGACGGTTAAGAGCCCAGGTGAGGGTACGGCAACGCTTTAGGGGGAGCGTACGTGTGAGGACGCGGGTTAGTGTTAGCCTACGGGTTAGGATTAGGGGACGGGTGAGGGTCAGGCTTCGGGGAAGGGTTAGGGTTAGGGTTCGCGCTAGGGTTGGGTTAGGGGCCGGGGACGGTTTAGTGTCCAGTGGGGGTACGGCAACGGTTTAGGGGGAGCGTACGTGTGAGGGCGCGGGTTAGTGTTAGCCTACGGGTTAGGATTAGGGGACGGTTGAGTGTCAGGCTTCGGGGAAGGGTTAGGGTTAGGGTTCGGGCTAGGGTTAGGGTTAGGGGACGGGGACAGTTTAGGGTCCAGGTGAGTGTACGGCAACGCTTTACGGGGAGCGTACGTGTGAGGGCGCGGGTTAGTGTTAGCCTATGGGTTAGGATTAGGGAACGGGTGAGAGTCAGGCTTCGGGGAAGGCTTAGGCTTAGGGTTCGGGCTTTGGTTAGGGATAGGGGACGGGGACGGTTTAGGGTCCAGGTGAGGGTACGGCAACGCTTTAGGGGGAGCGTACGTGTGAGGTCGCGGGTTAGTGTTAGCCTACGGGTTAGGATTAGGGGACGGGTGAGGGTCAGGCTTCGGGGAAGGGTTAGGGTTAGGTTTCAGGCTAGGGTTAGGGTTAGGGGACGGGGACGGTTTAGGGTCCAGGTGAGGGTACGGCAACGCTTTAGGGGGAGCGTACGTCTGAGGGCGCGGGTTAGTGTTAGCCTACGGGTTAGGATTAGGGGACGGGTGAGGGTCAGGCTTCGGGGAAGGGTTAGGGTTAGGGTTCGGGCTAGGGTCAGGGTTAGGGGATGGGGACGGTTTAGGGTCCAGGTGAGGGTACGGCAACGCTTTAGGGGGAGCATACGTGTGAGGGCACGGGTTAGTGTTAGCCTACGGATTAGGATTAGGGGACGGCTGAGGGTCAGGCTTCGGGGAAGGGTTAGGGTTAGTGTTCGGGCTAGGGTTAGTTTGAGGGGACGGGGACGGTTTAGGGTCCAGGTGAGGGTACGGCAACGCTTTAGGGGGAGCGTACGTGTGAGGGCACGGGTTAGTGTTAGCCTACGGATTAGGATTAGGGGACGGCTGAGGGTCAGGCTTCGGGGAAGGGTTAGGGTTAGGGTTCGGGCCAGGGTTAGTGTTAGGGGAAGGGGACGGTTTAGGGTCCAGGTGAGGGTACGGCAAAGCTTTAGGCGGAGCGTACGTGTGAGGGCGCGGGTTAGTGTTAGCGTACGGGTTCGGATTAGGGGACGGGTGAGGGTCAGGCTTCGGGGAAGGGTTAGGGTTAGGGTTCGGGCTAGGGTTAGGGTTAGGGGACGGGGACGGTTAAGAGCCCAGGTGAGGGTACGGCAACGCTTTAGGGGGAGCGTACGTGTGAGGGCGCGGGTTAGTGTTAGCCTACGGGTTAGGATTAGGGGACGGGTGAGGGTCAGGCTTCGGGGAAGGGTTAGGGTTAGGGTTCGGGCTAGGGTTAGGGTTAGGGGACGGGGACGGTTTAGGGTCCAGGTGAGGGTACGGCAACGCTTTAGGGGGAGCATACGTGTGAGGGCATGGGTTAGTGTTAGCCTACGGATTAGGATTAGGGGACGGCTGAGGGTCAGGCTTCAGGGAAGGGTTAGGGTTAGGGTTCGGGCCAGGGTTAGTGTTAGGGGACGGGGACGGTTTAGGGTCCAGGTGAGGGTACGGGAAAGCTTTAGGCGGAGCGTACGTGTGAGGGCGCGGGTTAGTGTTAGCGTACGGGTTCGGATTAGGGGACGGGTGAGGGTCAGGCTTCGGGGAAGGGTTAGGGTTAGGGTTCGGGCTAGGGTTAGGGTTAGGGGACGGGGACGGTTAAGAGCCCAGGTGAGGGTACGGCAACGCTTTAGGGGGAGCGTACGTGTGAGGACGCGGGTTAGTGTTAGCCTACGGGTTAGGATTAGGGGACGGGTGAGGGTCAGGCTTCGGGGAAGGGTTAGGGTTAGGGTTCGCGCTAGGGTTGGGTTAGGGGCCGGGGACGGTTTAGTGTCCAGTGGGGGTACGGCAACGGTTTAGGGGGAGCGTACGTGTGAGGGCGCGGGTTAGTGTTAGCCTACGGGTTAGGATTAGGGGACGGTTGAGTGTCAGGCTTCGGGGAAGGGTTAGGGTTAGGGTTCGGGCTAGGGTTAGGGTTAGGGGACGGGGACGGTTTAGGGTCCAGGTGAGTGTACGGCAACGCTTTACGGGGAGCGTACGTGTGAGGGCGCGGGTTAGTGTTAGCCTATGGGTTAGGATTAGGGGACGGGTGAGAGTCAGGCTTCGGGGAAGGCTTAGGCTTAGGGTTCGGGCTTTGGTTAGGGATAGGGGACGGGGACGGTTTAGGGTCCAGGTGAGGGTACGGCAACGCTTTAGGGGGAGCGTACGTGTGAGGTCGCGGGTTAGTGTTAGCCTATGGGTTAGGATTAGGGGACGGGTGAGGGTCAGGCTTCGGGGAAGGGTTAGGGTTAGGTTTCAGGCTAGGGTTAGGGTTAGGGGACGGGGACGGTTTAGGGTCCAGGTGAGGGTACGGCAACGCTTTTGGGGGAGCATACGTCTGAGGGCGCGGGTTAGTGTTAGCCTACGGGTTAGGATTAGGGGACGGGTGAGGGTCAGGCTTCGGGGAAGGGTTAGGGTTAGGGTTCGGGCTAGGGTTAGGGTTAGGGGATGGGGACGGTTTAGGGTCCAGGTGAGGGTACGGCAACGCTTTAGGGGGAGCATACGTGTGAGGGCACGGGTTAGTGTTAGCCTACGGATTAGGATTAGGGGACGGCTGAGGGTCAGGCTTCGGGGAAGGGTTAGGGTTAGGGTTCGGGCCAGGGTTAGTGTTAGGGGACGGGGACGGTTTAGGGTCCAGGTGAGGGTACGGCAAAGCTTTAGGCGGAGCGTACGTGTGAGGGCGCGGGTTAGTGTTAGCGTACGGGTTCGGATTAGGGGACGGGTGAGGGTCAGGCTTCTGGGAAGGGTTAGGGTTAGGGTTCGGGCTAGGGTTAGGGTTAGGGGACGGGGACGGTTAAGAGCCCAGGTGAGGGTACGGCAACGCTTTAGGGGGAGCGTACGTGTGAGGACGCGGGTTAGTGTTAGCCTACGGGTTAGGATTAGGGGACGGGTGAGGGTCAGGCTTCGGGGAAGGGTTAGGGTTAGGGTTCGGGCTAGGGTTAGGGTTACGGGACGGGGACGGTTTAGGGTCCAGGTGAGGGTACGGCAACGCTTTAGGGGGAGCGTACGTGTGAGGGCGCGGGTTAGTGTTAGCGTATGGGTTAGGATTAGGGGACGGGTGAGGGTCAGGCTTCGGGGAAGGGTTAGGGTTAGGGTTCGGGCTAGGGTTAGGGTTAGGGGACGGGGACGGTTTAGGGTCCAGGTGAGTGTACGGCAACGCTTTACGGGGAGCGTACGTGTGAGGGCGCGGGTTAGTGTTAGCCTATGGGTTAGGATTAGGGGACGGGTGAGAGTCAGGCTTCGGGGAAGGCTTAGGCTTAGGTTTCGGGCTAGGGTTAGGGATAGGGGACGGGGACGGTTTAGGGTCCAGGTGAGGGTACGGCAACGCTTTAGGGGGAGCGTACGTGTGAGGGCGCGGGTTAGTGTTAGCGTACGGGTTAGGATTAGGGGACGTGTGAGGGTCAGGCTTTGGGGAAGGGTTAGGGTTAGGGTTCGGGCTAGGGTTAGGGTTAGGGGACGGGGATGGTTTAGGGTCCAGGTGAGCGTACGGCAACGCTTTAGGGGGAGCGTACGTGTGAGGGCGCGGGTTAGTGTTAGCGTACGGGTTAGGATTAGGGGACGGGTGAGGGTCAGGCTTCGGGGAAGGGTTAGGGTTAGGGTTCGGGCTAGGGTTAGGGTTAGGGGACGGGGACGGTTTAGGGTCCAGGTGAGGGTACGGCAACACTTTAGGGGGAGCATACGTGTTAGGGCGCGGGTTACTGTTAGCCTACGATTTAGGATTAGGGGACGGTTGAGGGTCAGGCTTCGGTGAAGGGTTAGGGTTAGGGTTCGGGCTAGGGTTAGGGTTAGGGGACGGGGACGGTTTAGTGTCCAGTGAGGGTACGGCAACGCTTTAGGGGGAGCGTACGTGTGAGGGCGTCGGGTAGTGTTAGCCTACGGGTTAGGATTAGGGGACGGGTGAGGGTCAGGCTTCGGGGAAGGGTTAGGGGTAGGGTTCGGGCTAGGGTTAGGGTTAGGGGACGGGGACGGTTTAGGGTCCAGGTGAGGGTACGGCAACGCTTTAGGGGGAGCGTACGTCTGAGGGCGCGGGTTAGTGTTAGCGTACGGGTTAGGATTAGGGGACGGGTGAGGGTCAGGCTTCGGGGAAGGGTTAGGGTTAGGGTTCGGGCTAGGGTTAGGGTTAGGGGACGGGGACGGTTTAGGGTCCAGGTGAGGGTACGGCAACGCTTTAAGGGGAGAGTACATGTGAGAGTGCGGGTTAGTGTTAGAGTACGGGTTACGATTAGGGGACGGGTGAGGGTCAGGCTTCGGGGAAGGCTTAGGGTTAGGGTTCGGGCTAGGTTTAGGGTTAGGGGACGGGGACGGTTTAGGGTCCAGGTGAGGGTACGGCAAAGCTTTGGGGGAGCGTACGTGTGAGGGCGCGGGTTAGTGTTAGCGTACGGGTTAGAATTAGGGGACGGGTGAGGGTCAGGCTTCGGGGAAGGGTTAGGTTTAGGGTTCGCGCTAGGGTTAGGGTTAGGGGACGGGGACGGTTTAGGGTCCAAGTGAGGGTTCGGCAACGCTTTAGGGGGAGCGTACGTGTTAGGGCGCGGGTTAGTGTTACCGTACGGGTTAGGATTAGGGGACGGGTGAGGGTCAGGCTTCGGGGAAGGGTTAGGGTTAGGGTTCGGGCTAGGGTTAGGGTTAGGGGACGGGGACGGTTTAGGGTCCAGGTGAGGGTACGGCAACGCTTTAGGGGGAGCGTACGTCTGAGGGGGCGGGTTAGTGTTAGCCTACGGATTAGGATTAGGGGACGGGTGAGGGTCAGGCTTCGGGGAAGGGTTAGGGTTAGGGTTCGGGCTAGGGTTAGGGTTAGGGGACGGGGACGGTTTAGGGTCCAGGTGAGGGTACGGCAACGCTTTAGGGGGAGCGTACATGTGAGGGCGCGGGTTAGTGTTAGCGTACGGGTTAGGATTAGGGGACGGGTGAGGGTCAGGCTTCGGGGAAGGGTTAGGGTTAGGGTTCGGGCTAGGGTTAGGGTTAGGGGATGGGGACGGTTTAGGGTCCAGGTGAGGGTACGGCAACGCTTTAGGGGGAGCGTACGTGTGAGGGAGCGGGTTAGTGTTAGCCTACGGGTTAGGATTAGGGGACGGGTGAGGGTCAGGCTTCGGGGAAGGGTAAGGTTTAAGGTTCGGGCTAGTGTTAGGGTTACGGGACGGGGACGGTTTAGGGTTCAGGTGAGGGTACGGCAACGCTTTAGGGGGAGCGTACGTGTGAGGGCGCGGGTTAGTTTTAGCGTACGGGTTAGGATTAGGGGACGGGTGAGGGTCAGGCTTCGGGGAAGGGTTAGGGTTTGGGTTCAGGCTAGGGTTAGGGTTAGGGGACGGGGACGGTTTAGGGTCCAGGTGAGGGAACGGCAACACTTTAGGGGGAGCGTACGTCTGAGGGGGCGGGTTAGTGTTAGCCTACGGATTAGGATTAGGGGACGGGTGAGGGTCAGGCTTCGGGGAAGGGTTAGGGTTAGGGTTCGGGCTAGGGTTAGGGTTAGGGGACGGGGACGGTTTAGGGTCCAGGTGAGTGTACGGCAAGGCTTTAGGGGGAGCGTACATGTGAGGGCGCGGGTTAGTGTTAGCGTACGGGTTAGGATTAGGGGACGGGTGAGTGTCAGGCTTCGGGGAAGGGTTAGGGTTAGGGTTCGGGCTAGGGTTAGGGTTAGGGGACGGGGACGGTTTAGGGTCCAGGTGAGGGTACGGCAACGCTTTAGGGGGAGCGTACGTGTGAGGGCGCAGTGTTAGTGTTAGCCTACGGGTTAGGATTAGGGGACGGGTGAGGGTCAGGCTTCGGGGAAGGGTAAGGGTTAAGGTTCGAGCTAGGGTTAGGGTTAGGGGACGGGGACGGTTTAGGGTCCAGGTGAGGGTACGGCAACGCTTTAGGGGGAGCGTACGTGTGAGGGCGCGGATTAGTGTTAGCGTTAGGATTAGGGGACGGGTGAGGGTCAGGCTTCGGGGAAGGGTTAGGGTTAGGGTTCAGGCTAGGGTTAGGGTTAGGGGACGGGGTCGGTTTAGGGTCCAGGTGAGGGTACGGCAATGCTTTAGGGGGAGCGTACGTGTGAGGGCGCGGGTTAGTGTTAGCCTACGGGTTAGGATTAGGGGACGGGTGAGGGTCAGGCTTCGGGGAAGGGTTAGGGTTAGGGTTCGGGCTAGGGTTAGGGTTAGGGGACGGGGACGGTTTAGGGTCCAGGTGAGGGTACGGCAACGCTTTAGGGGGAGCGTACGTGTGAGGGCACGGGTTAGTGTTAGCCTACAGATTACGATTAGGGGACGGCTGAGGGTCAGGCTTCGGGGAAGGGTTAGGGTTAGGGTTCGGGCTAGGGTTAGTTTTAGGGGACGGGGACGGTTTAGGGTCCAGGTGAGGGTACGGCAAAGCTTTAGGCGGAGCGTATGTGTGAGGGCGCGGGTTAGTGTTAGCGTACGGGTTAGGAATATGGGACGGGTGAGGGTCAGTCTTCGGAGAAGGGTTAGGGTTAGGGTTCGGGCTAGGGTTAGGGTTAGGGGATGGGGACGGTTTAGGGTCCAGGTGAGGGTACAGCAACGCTTTAGGGGGAGCGTACGTGTGAGGGCGCGGGTTAGTGTTAGCGTACGGGTTAGGATTAAGGGACGGGTGAGGGTCAGGCTTCTGGGAAGGGTTAGGGTTAGGGTTCGGGCTAGGGTTAGGGTTAGGGGACGGGGACGGTTTAGGGTCCAGGTGAGGGTACGGCAACGCTTTAGGGGGAGCGTACGTGTGTGGGCGCGGGTTAGTGTTAGCGTACGGGTTAGGATTAGGGGACGGGTGAGGGTCAGGCTTCGGGGAAGGGTTAGGGTTAGGGTTCGGGCTAGGGGTAGGGTTAGGGGACGGGGACGGTTTAGGGTCCAGGTGAGGGATCGGCAACGCTTTAGGGGGAGCGTACGTGTGAGGGCGCGGGTTAATGTTAGCCTACGGGTTAGGATTAGGGGACGGGTGAGAGTCAGGCTTTGGGGAAGGGTTAGGGTTAGGGTTCGGGCTAGGGTTAGGGTTAGGGGACGGGGACGGTTTAGGGTCCAGGTGAGGGTACGGCAACGCTTTAGGGGGAGCGTACGTGTGAGGGCGTGGGTTAGTGTTAGCGTACGGGTTAGGATTAGGGGACGGGTGAGGGTCAGGCTTCGGGGAAGGGTTAGGGTTAGGGTTCGGGCTAGGGTTAGGGTTAGGGGACGGGTCGGTTTAGGGTCCAGGTGAGGGTACGGCAACGCTTTAGGGGGAGCGTACGTGTGAGGGCGTGGCTTAGTGTTAGCCTACGGGTTAGGATAGGGGACGGGTGAGGGTCAGGCTTCGGGGAAGGGTTAGGGTTAGGTTTCGGGCTAGGGTTAGGTTTAGGGGACGGGGACGGTTTAGGGTCCAGGTGAGGGTACGGCAACGCTTTAGGGGGCGCGTACGTCTGAGGGTGCGGGTTAGTGTTAGCCTACGGGTTAGGATTAGGGGACTGGTGAGGGTCAGGCTTCGGGGAAGGGTTAGGGTTAGGGTTCGGGCTAGGGTTAGGGTTAGGGGACGGGGACGGTTTAGGTTCCAGGTGAGGGTACGGCAAGGCTTTAGGGGGAGCGTACGTGTGAGGGCGCTGGTTAGTGTTAGCCTACGGGTTAGGATTAGGGGACGGGTGAGGGTCAGGCTTCGGGGAAGGGTTAGGGTTAGGGTTCGGGCTAGGGTTAGGGTTAGGGGACGGGGACGGTTTAGGGTCCAGGTGAGGGTACGGCAACGCTTTAGGGGGAGCGTACGTGTGAGGGCGAGGGTTAGTGTTAGCGTACGGGTTAGGATTAGGGGACGGGTGAGGGTCAGGCTTCGGGGAAGGGTTAGGGTTAGGGTTCGGGCTAGGGTTAGCGTTAGGGGACGGGGACGGTTTAGGGTCCAGGTGAGGGTACGGCAACGCTTTAGGGGGACCGTACGTGTGAGGGCGCGGGTTAGTGTTAGCCTACGGGTTAGGATTAGGGGACGGGTGAGTGTCAGGCTTCGGGGAAGGGTTAGGGTTAGGGTTCGGGCTAGGGTTAGGGTTAGGGGACGGGGACGGTTTAGGGTCCAGGTGAGGGTACGGCAACGCTTTAGGGGGAGCGTACGTGTGAGGGCGTGGGTTAGTGTTAGCCTACGGGTTAGGATTAGGGGACGGGTGAGGGTCAGGCTTCGGGGAAGGGTTAGGGTTAGGGTTCGGGCTAGGGTTAGGGTTAGGGGACGGGTCGGTTTAGGGTCCAGGTGAGGGTACGGCAACGCTTTAGGGGGAGCGTACGTGTGAGGGCGCGGGTTAGTGTTAGCCTACGGGTTAGGATTAGGGGACGGGTGAGGGTCAGGCTTCGGGGAAGGGTTAGGGTTAGGGTTCGGGCTAGGGTTAGGGTTAGGGGACGGGGACGGTTTAGGGTCCAGGTGAGGGTACGGCAACGCTTTAGGGGGAGCGTACGTGTGAGGGCGAGGGTTAGTGTTAGCGTACGGGTTAGGATTAGGGGACGGGTGAGGGTCAGGCTTCGGGGAAGGGTTAGGGTTAGGGTTCGGGCTAGGGTTAGCGTTAGGGGACGGGGACGGTTTAGGGTCCAGGTGAGGGTACGGCAACGCTTTAGGGGGACCGTACGTGTGAGGGCGCGGGTTAGTGTTAGCCTACGGGTTAGGATTAGGGGACGGGTGAGTGTCAGGCTTCGGGGAAGGGTTAGGGTTAGGGTTCGGGCTAGGGTTAGGGTTAGGGGACGGGGACGGTTTAGGGTCCAGGTGAGGGTACGGCAACGCTTTAGGGGGAGCGTACGTGTGAGGGCGTGGGTTAGTGTTAGCCTACGGGTTAGGATTAGGGGACGGGTGAGGGTCAGGCTTCGGGGAAGCGTTAGGGTTAGGGTTCGGGCTAGGGTTAGGGTTAGGGGACGGGGACGGTTTAGGTTCCAGGTGAGCGTACGGCAACGCTTTAGGGGGAGCGTACGTGTGCGGTCGCGGGTTAGTGTTAGCCTACGGGTTAGGATTAGGGGACGGGTGAGGGTCAGGCTTCGGGGAAGGGTTAGGGTTAGGGTTCGGGCTAGGGTTAGGGTTAGGGGACGGGGACGGTTTAGGGTCCAGGTGAGGGTACGGCAACGCTTTAGGGGGAGCGTACGTGTGAGGGCGCGGGTTAGTGTTAGCGTACGGGTTAGGATTAGGGGACGGGTGAGGGTCAGGCTTCGGGGAAGGGTTAGGGTTAGGGTTCCGGCTAGGGTTAGCGTTAGGGGACGGGGACGGTTTAGGGTCCAGGTGAGGGTACGGCAACGCTTTAGGGGGACCGTACGTGTGAGGGCGCGGGTTAGTGTTAGCCTACGGGTTAGGATTAGGGGACGGGTGAGGGTCAGGCTTTGGGGAAGGGTTAGGGTTAGGGTTCGGGCTAGGGTTAGGGTTAGGGGACGGGGATGGTTTAGGGTCCAGGTGAGGGTACGGCAACGCTTTAGGGGGAGCGTACGTGTGAGGGCACGTGTTAGTGTTAGCGTACGTCTTAGGATTAGGGGACGGGTGAGGGTCAGGCTTCGGGGAAGGGTTAGGGTTAGGGTTCGGGCTAGGGTTAGGGTTAGGGGACGGGGACGGTTTAGGGTCCAGGTGAGGGTACGGCAACAATTTAGGGGGAGCGCACGTCTGAGGGCGCGGGTTGGTGTTAGCCTACGGGTTAGGATTAGGGGACGGGTGAGGGTCAGGCTTCGGGGAAGGGTTAGGGTTAGGGTTCGGGCTAGGGTTAGGGTTAGGGGACGGGGACGGTTTAGGGTCCAGGTGAGGGTACGGCAACGCTTTAGGGGGAGCGTATGTGTGAGGGCGCGGGTTAGTGTTAGCGTACGGGTTAGCATTAGGGGACGGGTGAGGGTCAGGCTTTGGGGAAGGGTTAGGGTTAGGGTTTGGGCTAGGGTTAGTGTTAGCGGACGGGGACGGTTTAGGGTCCAGGTGAGGGTACGGCAAAGCTTTAGGCGGAGCGTACGTGTGAGGGGGTGGGTTAGTGTTAGCGTACGGGTTAGGATTAGGGGACGGGTGAGGGTCAGGCTTCGGGGAAGGGTTAGGGTTAGGGTTCGGGCTAGGGTTAGGGTTAGGGGACGGGGACGGTTTAGGGTCCAGGTGAGGGTACAGCAACGCTTTAGGGGGAGCGTACCTGTGAGGGCGCGGGTTATTGTTAGCGTACGGGTTAGGATTAGGGGACGGGTGAGGGTCAGGCTTCGGGGAAGGGTTAGGGTTAGGGTTCGGGCTAGGGTTAGGGTTAGGGGACGGGGACGGTTTAGGGTCCAGGTGAGGGTACGGCAACGCTTTAGGGGGAGCGTACGTGTGAGGGCGCGGGTTAGTGTTACCGTACGGGTTAGGATTAGGGGACGGGTGAGGGTCAGGCTTCGGGGAAGGGTTAGGGTTAGGGTTCGCGCTATGGTTAGGGTTAGGGGACGGGGACGGTTAAGAGCCCAGGTGAGGGTACGGCAACGCTTTAGGGGGAGCGTACGTGTGAGGGCGCGGGTTAGTGTTAGCCTACGGGTTAGGATTAGGGGACGGGTGAGGGTCAGGCTTCGGGGAAGTGTTAGGGTTAGGGTTCGGGCTAGGGTTAGGGTTAGGGTCGGGGACGGTTTAGTGTCCAGTGGGGGTACGGCAACAGTTTAGGGGGAGCGTACGTGTGAGGGCGTGGGTTAGTGTTAGCCTACGGGTTAGGATTAGGGGACGGGTGAGGGTCAGGCTTCGGGGAAGGGTTAGGCTTAGGGTTCGGGCTAGGGTTAGGGTTAGGGGACGGGGATGGTTTAGGGTCCAGGTGAGGGTACGGCAACGCTTTAGGGGGAACGTACGTGTGAGGGCGCGGGTTAGTGTTAGCCTACGGGTTAGGATTAGGGGACGGGTGAGGGTCAGGCTTCGGGGAAGGGTTAGGGTTAGGGTTCGGGCTAGGGTTAGGGTTAGGGGACGGGGACGGTTTAGGGTCCAGGGGAGGGTACGGCAACGCTTTAGGGGGAGCGTACGTGTGAGGGCGCGGTTTAGTGTTAGCCTACGGGTTAGGATTAGGGGATGGGTGAGGGTCAGGCTTTGGGGAAGGGTTAGGGTTAGGGTTCGGGCTAGGGTTAGGGTTAGGGGACGGGGACGGTTTAGGGTCCAGGTGAGGGTACGGCAACGCTTTAGGGGGAGCGTACGTGTGAGGGCACGGGTTAGTGTTAGCGTACGTCTTAGGATTAGGGGACGGGTGAGGGTCAGGCTTCGGGGAAGGGTTAGGGTTAGGGTTCGGGCTAGGGTTAGGGTTAGGGGACGGGGACGGTTTAGGGTCCAGGTGAGGGTACGGCAACGCTTTAGTGGGAGCGTTCGTCTGAGGGCGCGAGTTAGTGTTAGCGTACGGGTTAGGATTAGGGGACGGGTGAGGGTCAGGCTTCGGGGAAGGGTTAGGGTTAGGGTTCGGGCTAGGGTTAGGGTTAGGGGACGGGGACGGTTTAGGGTCCAGGTGAGGGTACGGCAACGCTTTAGGGGGAGCGTACGTGTGAGGGCGTGGGTTAGTGTTAGCCTACGGGTTAGGATTAGGGGACGGTTGAGGGTCAGGCTTCGGGGAAGGGTTAGGGTTAGGGTTCGGGCTAGGGTTAGGGTTAGGGGACGGGGACGGTTTAGGGTCCAGGTGAGGGTACGGCAACGCTTAGGGGGAGCGTACGTGTGAGGGCGCGGGTTAGTGTTAGCGTACGGGTTAGGATTATGGGACGGGTGAGGGTCAGGCTTCGGGGAAGGGTTAGGGTTAGGGTTCGGGCTAGGGTTAGGGTTAGGGGACGGGGACGGTTTAGGGTCCAGGTGAGGGTACGGCAACGCTTTCGGGGGAGCATACGTGTGAGGGCGTGGGTTACTGTTAGCCTACGGGTTAGGTTTAGGGGACGGGTGAGGGTCAGGCTTCGGGGAAGGGTTAGGGTTAGGGTTCCGGCTATGGTTAGGGTTAGGGGACAGGGACGGTTTAGGGTCCAGGTGAGGGTACGGCAACGCTTTAGGGGGGCGTACGCGTGAGGCCGCGGGTTAGTATTACCGTACGGGTTAGGCTTAGGTGACGGGTGAGGGTCAGGCTTCGGGGAAGGTTTAGGGTTAGGGTTCGGGCTAGGGTTAGGGTTAGGGGACGGGGACGGTTTAGGGTCCAGGTGAGGGTACAGCAACGCTTTAGGTGGAGCGTATGTGTGAGGGCGCGGGTTAGTGTTAGCGTACGTGTTAGGATTAGGGGACGGGTGAGTGTCAGGCTTCGGGGAAGTGTTAGGGTTAGGGTTCGGGCTAGGGTTAGTGATAGGGGACGGGGACGGTTTAGGGTCCAGGTGAGGGTACGGCAACACTTTAGGGGGAGCGTACGTGTGAGGGCGCGGGTTATTGTTAGCGTACGGGTTAGGATTAGGGGACGGGTGAGGGTCAGGCTTCGGGGAAGCGTTAGGGTTAGGTTTCGGGCTAGGGTTAGGGTTAGGGGACGGGTCGGTTTAGGGTCCAGGTGAGGGTACGGCAACGCTTTAGGGGGAGCGTACGTGTGAGGGCGCGGGTTAGTGTTAGCCTACGGGTTAGGATTAGGGGACGGGTGAGGGTCAGGCTTCGGGGAAGGGTTAGGGTTAGGGTTCGGGCTAGGGTTAGGGGACGGAGACGGTTTAGGGTCCAGGTGAGGGTACGGCAACGCTTTAGGGGGAGCGTACGTGTGAGGGCGCGGGTTAGTGTTAGCGTACGGGTTAGGATTAGGGGACGGGTGAGGGTCAGGCTTCGGGGAAGGGTTAGGGTTAGGGTTCGGGCTAGGGTTAGGGTTAGGGGACGGGGACGGTTTAGGGTCCAGGTGAGGGTACGGCAACGCTTTAGGGGGAGCGTACGTGTGAGGGCACGGGTTAGTGTTAGCGTACGTCTTAGGATTAGGGGACGGGTGAGGGTCAGGCTTCGGGGAAGGGTTAGGGTTAGGGTTCGGGCTAGGGTTAGGGTTAGGGGACGGGGACGGTTTAGGGTCCAGGTGAGTGTACAGCAACGCTTTAGGGGGAGCGTACGTGTGAGGGCGCGGGTTAGTGTTACCGTACGGGTTAGGATTATGGGACGGGTGAGGGTCAGGCTTCGGGGAAGGGTTAGGGTTAGGGTTCGGGCTAGGGTTAGGGTTAGGGGACGGGGACGGTTAAGGGCCCAGGTGAGGGTACGGCAACGCTTTAGGGGGAGCGTACGTGTGAGGGCGCGGGTTAGTGTTAGTTACGGGTTAGTATTAGGGGACGGGTGAGGGTCAGGCTTCAGGGAAGGGTTAGGGTTAGGGTTCGGGGTAGGGTTAGGGTTAGGGGACGGGGACGGTTTAGTGTCCAGTGAGGGTACGGCAACGCTTTAGGGGGAGCGTACGTGTGAGGGCGCGGGGTAGTGTTAGCCTACGGGTTAGGATTAGGGGACGGGTGAGGGTCAGGCTTCGGGGAAGGGTTAGGGTTAGGGTTCGGGCTAGGGTTAGTGTTAGGGGACGGGGACGGTTTAGGGTCCAGGTGAGGGTACGGCAACGCTTTAGGGGGAGCGTACGTGTGAGGGCGCGGGTTAGTGTGAGCGTACGGGTTAGGATTAGGGGACGGGTGAGGGTCAGGCTTCGGGGAAGGGTTAGGGTTAGGGTTCGGGCTAGGGTTAGGGTTAGGGGACGGGGATGGTATAGGGTCCAGGTGAGGGTACGGCAACGCTTTAGGTGGAGCGTATGTGTGAGGGCGCGGGTTAGTGTTAGCGTACGTGTTAGGATTAGGGGACGGGTGAGGGTCAGGCTTCGGGGAAGTGTTAGGGTTAGGGTTCGGGCTAGGGTTAGTGATAGGGGACGGGGACGGTTTAGGGTCCAGGTGAGGGTACGGCAACGCTTTAGGGGGAGCGTACGTGTGAGGGCGCGGGTTATTGTTAGCGTACGGGTTAGGATTAGTGGACGGGTGAGGGTCAGGCTTCGGGGAAGGGTTAGGGTTAGGTTTCGGGCTAGGGTTAGGGTTAGGGGACGGGTCGGTTTAGGGTCCAGGTGAGGTACGGCAACGCTTTAGGGGGAGCGTACATGTGAGGGCGCGGGTTAGTGTTAGCCTACGGGTTAGGATTAGGGGACGGGTGAGGGTCAGGATTCGGGGAAGGGTTAGGTTTAGGGTTCGGGCTAGGGTTAGGTTTAGGGGACGGGGACGGTTTAGGGTCCAGGTGAGGGTACGGCAACGCTTTAGGGGGAGCGTACGTGTGAGGGCGCGGGTTAGTGTTAGCCTACGGGTTAGGATTAGGGGACGGGTGAGTGTCAGGCTTCGGGGAAGGGTTAGGGTTAGGGTTCGGGCTAGGGTTAGGGGACGGAGACGGTTTAGGGTCCAGGTGAGGGTACGGCAACGCTTTAGGGGGAGCGTACGTGTGAGGGCGCGGGTTAGTGTTAGCCTACGGGTTAGGATTAGGGGACGGGTGAGGGTCAGGCTTCGGGGAAGGGTTAGGGTTAGGGTTCGGGCTAGGGTTAGGGTTAGGGGACGGGGACGGTTTAGGGTCCAGGTGAGGGTACGGCAACGCTTTAGGGGGAGCGTACGTGTGAGGGCACGGGTTAGTGTTAGCGTACGTCTTAGGATTAGGGGACGGGTGAGGGTCAGGCTTCGGGGAAGTGTTAGGGTTAGGGTTCGGGCTAGGGTTAGGGTTAGGGGACGTGGACGGTTTAGGGTCCAGGTGAGGGTACGGCAACGCTTTAGGGGAGCGCACGTCTGAGGGCGCGGGTTGATGTTAGCCTACGGGTTAGGATTAGGGGACGGGTGAGGGTCAGGCTTCGGGGAAGGGTTAGGGTTAGGGTTCGGGCTAGGGTTAGGGTTAGGGGACGGGGACGGTTTAGGGTCCAGGTGAGGGTACGGCAACACTTTAGTGGGAGCGTACGTCTGAGGGCGCGAGTTAGTGTTAGCCTACGGGTTAGGATTAGGGGACGGTTGAGGGCCAGGCTTCGGGGAAGGGTTAGGGTTAGGGTTCGGGCTAGGGTTAGGGTTAGGGGACGGGGACGGTTTAGGGTCCAGGTGAGGGTACGGCAACGCTTTCGGGGGAGCATAGGTGTGAGGGCGTGGGTTACTGTTAGCCTACGGGTTAGGTTTAGGGGACGGGTGAGGGTCAGGCTTCGGGGAAGGGTTAGGGTTAGGGTTCGGG